>NW_009227513.1:0-53507 GCF_000690835.1 Fulmarus glacialis | reverse complement strand
GAATAATTTTAACTGCATTGAAAGATTATTAATCAAAAAAGAATGACATGAAAACAAAAATGAACAGATTTCTGGATCTGACTACTCTCAGTCTTCTTCTGATCTCCCTATCTTGCCCATCACCCTTTGATTCACACTAAAAAGGGGGTCTAAAACATGGTTGCCTTGCCTTCCTGCTGCAAGATGTTCTTTTTCCTTCACTGTCAGCACCAATGCATCTCCGCTAGTGCTAGCATAGTCCACTGTGAACACTTTACTATCATCTTTGTGGAGATGAGCCAAAAAGGTTTACATGAGGTTTGGGGTTAAAGTCTAGCAGGCACCTGACGTTGTCGCACTTCTTTCACTCCTCCAGCTGTTCCTGAGGTAGCAGCAGTGGGGATCATTTTAGGAGAAAGAAAATGTCGGTCACACCGCAACAATCCTTAAAAATAGACTTTCAGAAGTGAATACAGAGCAATTCTACATTTGGTATTCCCACTGCTGTTTCAAAAAGAACTAGTAAATTTTTGCTGGACTTTGATATTTTTCTCTTTTTCCACTGAAAACAATCGTATTTGTTTTGCCTAAAGGGAAGGTTTTTGTTAAATCCCCTTGCAAATGGTCCCTGATCTCTGTTTGTATTTCTGAACCTTTCTGGCGGTGTCAGTTTGAGGGAGGAGCAAAATCACTATGGCAGCAGGCTGCTTCCTACACGTGTCAAAGAAACCTGCCAAGTTTTGTAGGTTTATTGTGTGTGGTGCTCAGATTCTCTTTTGTGTTTGTCACGTAATCAGTCGAAAATAGCAATATTTGAACTAGGATTTCACACTCTCTTATTCTGTCCCTGGCAGGGCCACTGTGTGTTTCCTCGTCCATGTCAGTCTCATGCTTGTTCCTGAGAGGATGGAAAGGAAACGGTGGGGTAAAAGCCTTCCTAGTTTGCTTCTGAAGACAAAGGTCTCTTCATGCCTATTGTACTGGAGCACTGGTACAAATCGAAACAGCAGCCCCCTGAGAGTGCTCAAATGTGGTTTTCCGGGACTGTGTCGCATTTGTTTTCTCATTGGAAGGTCAGAAGGACTCAGTAAAGTCAGTAACAGCAGATCAGTCTCGTCTACGCTGCAAGACTGAGCCACTTTTTAAAATCATGTCAAGGGGCAGCATCCCCAGCAGAGCAGCTATCGCTGTTCAGCCAGCCAGTCCTACTGGGAGTACGGAAACCCTCAGTGATAGATGCTCCTCCTGTAGGATGTGTTATTGCCATTGGGAAAACACTTCCACGGCTTTGGCATGCGCTTACTTTAATCTGCCAAATTAATTTCCTAGCTCTGGTTTGGACTCGTTCTTTCAAATCTGGGAGATGCTGGGATGCCATAACTGGTCACGGGTTATGTACTTTTCCACGCTGAGTGCTGTAGGAGTGTGGTCAAACTGTTGAAACACCTGCCCCTCCGCACTGCACATCCGTAAGGAGCACTCTTGGGTCTGATTTTTGTGGCATCCCCACAGGTATTCAGTTCTGCAGCGCAGACAAGTCCTGAGCCTCCAGCTGTGTCAGCTGCTTCTTGTGGTAATGACGTCAAGTCAAAAGGATGACCTAGCACCTTTTCTCATAAGGGCGTTGTGCTTCATTTTTGGGACGTCCACTGGAGAATATAGGTGGTGCTCCATGCCCATACACTGGGTTTTGATGTATGTTGTGTTTTGATTACTTAATGGAAGTTACAGGCTACTCTATTGATTCCCTATCAAATGGCCGAGTTCAATTTCACCTGTGGTTGGCGCAAAAGCCGCCTCAGTTAAATGTTTAGAACTGCTCTTCAGAGGTACCTATTTTTTTTTTCTGCTGATTGTAGGGGAAACATAAATTCCTAGTTTAAGTTCTTTGAGTCACCCTGTTGGTCTGTGTACCTTTGCAGTGCTGAAATAAGTCATCTGAATCCAGCCCATACTCTTTGAAGTGCCTGATTTAGAGCCTTTTGTTGCATTGCTCTTTTGTTAGTTGCCGTTTTTCTCCCTTTTGCATTGACAGCAACAGAGAAACCCTTATTTCAGTGCAATTCCGTCAGTCATGTATAGAAATAGAGTAAATACCTAGGAAATCAGAATGGATCCCGGAAGGGCCTCGTGGTAATTCCTCTTCCAACTTCAAAAGGTACCATTTACATAATGCAACATCTTCACTGGAATGAATAAACCGTGATTTAATGCAAGACCTTTTGTCTTTTATACCTTACATTTAAATAAGAGACGCATAAAAATTAAAATAAAAATACCTGAAAGAGTGATGTTGGGTTAATGAAGCTGTGAAATTAAAGCTTGTTTCTGATGCACAGCATCAAAAGGAGTTTTCACTCTTATTTTAGCAAACAGTAAAAGGCAGGTTCATATTAGCTAATCTAATCCAGTCCAACTTTATATTATCTTAATCTCAGCTGCTCCCCATGCTTAGTTTCAATTTATGTATTACTGGGCTCCCCTGGTCTCCTCTCCTGCTTCTCTATGGCTGTTTAAGATTGTAGACAGCTCAGAAAGAGTCACTGTCTTCTAAGACAAGCATGGACATGAAAGGTAAGTGTCTGTTCATCCTTTTCTTGGCTTAGACTCATACCCCTGCCTTGTAAGGACCTCTCTAACATCTCTAGCTCTTATAAGAAAACGGTACTTTATTTCCATTAAGAAGTGCTTTCCATGCTGTTTTGGTTTTTTACCACAATTGGATAATTCTGTGGAAGTGTGGAGGGTCTCCCCTCTCTGCTTTAACCGAAGGCTTTAACCACATTGCAGATGCTTCTCTATATAGAATTTCTACAGCCTGCAACCTCCTGTAGGCTTCTCTCCTTATATAGGTTTCACATCCAGTTATTCTTGCTTTTATTCATATTCAACTCATTCAAGGAGTTGTTGGTTTTTTTCCCCCTGAAGTTTTTGGGACAACTACTTGCATTAGTTTCCACCTCCAGCTCCCCCTGTTCTCAATTCCCTCTTAAGCCCTCCTCGGCGGGACAGCATTTTCTTTATAAGTTACGAGCAGCCCAGAAAGGCACCCTTGCACCTTTCACTCATTACAACTGTTGCACGTACCTCCATGAACAGCTAGCTTAAAGGAAACCAGTTTCCAAAATGTTAAACGTTAGCAAAGCTCACCCAGCACGTGCTTGATATGCCATCTGTTACAAACAGTGAGGCTGCAGTGAAGAAAAAACACACTGAGAAGGAGAATAAATCCTATTTCTTACTCTGTGCCACTCTGTGCTCTGCATATCCTGCCATATCATCATTTTTCTACTTCAGGTTTCCTTTGCAGATTTGACTTCCAGCCTTTTCCTAACACGTGCAAACAGACTTCACAAATGCTTCTATACCGCATCTCAGGCACTGGTCATCTGTACTACCCTTCTAACTGGTGCTAGCAAGTCCCAGCTGCTCCTAGAACAGATGATGTTAAGATTCTTGTAGGAAGAAGCATGAGTCTCTTCTACCTTTCCAAGGCTCATTGTACTGTGGCCTTCAGGTGTATCTTTCCAATTCTGAGCTGGTCCCCTAGTTAGTTCCTTTTGGTCTTATTTTTCTTAATCAGATGATGGAGGATAGCCAAGGCTCACCACTAATTCTATTTACCGTGCCTTATAGGCCCCAATTGCAATAAATCTCAGGCTACATTGTTCTTTGGCATCCAAGCGTATTGTGTTGATGCTATGAAGAAGGCCAAAAAACCCGTAATGAGTCTAAGCCTGTTCCTCCCAGGAAATGTCTTCTTTGGCCCTTGCAGTTGCTGTCAAGCGGGTAGCTGTAGCCTCACCTCCTATTTTCAGTCTCTCTGTTTTTTTTTTTCCCCTCTCTGTGAGCCTGTGCCTAACAGAGGAGAACATGGCCAGTTTTCATGTGGGAAGCAGAAGTTCAGATTCTGGCTGCTGTTTCAGCCCACATTCATTTGTTAAAACACAGAGTGTCCCAAAGACTAAGCTGTAAGCTTGAATGGGATAGGATCATGCTCCTGCTTTTAAGGTTGGGAATGATGCAGAACAGTGGGTACATCAAAATTCTCTAGGAGTAGTGATTTTTTTTACTCACCTGTCCCACAAGTGTCAAGATGAGGATTTTCAACAGGTTCCTCCTCTCTGTTACAGACTGTATTTTATGTCCTCTAAGGTGCTTGCTACAGAGTAAGCACTTCACAAGAAATGCCCTTTCAATCAAGGACTTTCCCATCTCCCTGTGCTCCCCTGCTCTCTAAGCACGACGAATGGTAACTAAAGGAACCGGGTTCTTTAAAATGGAAAGTGTGAAAATATGTGCAACTGCATTGTATGTTTTTGACTAACCTGAGGACAAATGCTGAAAACCGCAAAAAGACTTATTGCCCTATGTATGGCCTCACTGAATCTCTTCAAACAGAGAGCGTGCTCTCTACATTAGCAGTAACTCAAGAACCTCTGTTAATGGCTTTCAGAGAAGCTAGACAAACTTTTTAAAGTTGTAAATTTGGAATCAAATTTTTGGTTTGAGGGTGTGCATTTTTGGGTTTTGTTGTTTTTTTTCTTTTTTTGTTGTTTTGTTTTTGCTTTTTTTTTTTTTTTTTAGGTCAGCTACTTAGGATGTTTGCTGGAAACCAAGGGGCTACTGGAGCATGGTAGTGTTTATGACTGCATCAGACCCTGATAATAGCCAGCTTTCAGACTGGTTCAACTGTCAGGAATACCATGTATATGACTTGAATATAAGTATTTGTGAATAGAACACAACTACTTGCTGTTTCCATATTTATATAAAAAGAGATTTATAATCATTCTTCATAGTGAATCTGCCTTTCTTTGGATTCAGAATTATACTTTGCTGTAGTTTGAGGGGCCTGCAGGCATGCTATCACAAAAGCATTACCCTAGTGATACCAAGTTTACCGCAGTGAGTGAATAAGTGAGATCAGAATCCAGGTCGTGGTATATACTGCACATTACTGTGTACATAAGGGAAATTATTCTGCTCTCCTATCTGGTTACAGTAAGACTAGCACATCATTAGGAGTTTTGCCAGGGGAAATCCATATGTCCGACACTGTTAAGAGATCAGAGTTACATTAGAAACTCTTCAGTTACTAAAATGCTGTTGAACCTTATTAATGCAGACACAGGGAGAAAAGATTCTGGTAGCACAACTGAATGCACTTCTGAAGGTTAAAAACGTGCAACACTGCAGTTCAACGCACCTGTAGAATCCCTGGAGTCTTCAACCCTTCAGAGGTTTCTATAAGAAATAAATTACAGAGCAGCTCCCAAATAAGGGGGAACTGGAAGAATCTTGTTTCCTTTCTTTAAAATAGCATCAAAGCAGTCTGTAAAAGGGAAGAATAGTTCATACCTCTTCTTCTGAATTCACAGCTCTCTTGTTTCTTTTAGTATGTAACATAAGCTGAAGGATTAATTTGTTTTTAAGTAGTTTATTCTTTTTTAATGTCTCTTTTAAATGTGGATTGCCTATCCTGGAAGGGATTACTGCAGAACTGGAGAATAAGTCCCAGAGGATGAGAATTCAGTAAAGGAAAAGGATATTTCATCAGGATACTAAAATATTAGATTGGATTAATTGCTTATTTACATGGCAAGCAAAAGGCTTGGAGAATGTGTGAGATGCTGGGTCAGCAAGAGGAGAAAAGAATGATGGGAAGGAGAAGGGAAGGAGAACTTTATCAGTTTGACTCTTTTCTGTATGATTTCTGCTCCCAAGTGGATTAGAGGAGTCCTGCTAGAGAAATAGAGGGTAGGGAGGAGGGAATTGCCAACTAGAGATATCCCTAATCTTGTTTATAAACAAGATTGATAACAAAGCATTTCTGAATTGGGGTAAATGACAGTGTTTTTTGTCCAGCCTGCTCATCTGCTTAGCTGCTCTTCATATAATCAAATAATGCACTTCTGTGGGTAGAATAAAACTTATTTCATTATATCCTTGAAACATCAAACTGCTACTGGGAAGGACTGGTGAAAAGAAATTGCATTTACATCTCTCATAGGGATCTCATAGTGGCAGCCAAAGTACTGCCGCTGTTTCAATATTAAAAGACTACCAAGGTCTTGTCCCCGCCTTCGGAGGTTCAGATGTGATGTGACTGGTGCTCTGATAATGAAGAATAACAAAAACATGAAGAAGGTGACGCATATTTACACAGCACTTGAAACTGGTGTAGGGAGCAATTATTACTTGTTTTGTTAATATTTGGTTTTGATAAAAATAACAGCCATATCTAAACAGATGGGTTGAGTGAGTCACAAAATGGCAGGTTCTGATGTAATACTTCTGACAGTGAATGCTTCCCAAATGCCTAAGGAGAATGTGTACAGTGTTTCTACTTTTACAAGAAGTTAAGTAGCACACCAATATCCATTCGCTCCTACAGCTGGAAAATCCTTTCTATAAGGAGGAAAAAAACCCAACTATTGTTAAGCCAATTAGTTCCATCAGACGAAGGATCTGGCTTCTTAAGGTTTATGTCACTTGATGGATTTTCTGACGAGTTTGAGTTTTGAGGGAATCTTTTTCTGTCTTTGAGATGTTTGTCTTCCTCCTGTAAGGGTTTCTGGGTTGTACTTGTACAGCCCCCTTCAGTTAGGGGCTAATCAGTTTTTCCTTTCTTTTTCTTTAAATGTGTAGGAACTAAACACCTTTCTCCCCTTCTGGCACGTTTGGTTGAAACAGGCCAACATGTCCTGGGACGTGAATACACATGGAAAACCAGACAGGTTGAAAATACCTTCCAGGCCAGTGACATGAACAGGAACATTTGCTTTACATTTCGTTTTGCCAGGCTTGAAAAAAACATTGTCAAGATTGGCTGGTAGCTTTAGCGCTCGCTGAGGCAGCTGAGCCTCTATGTCTGAATTACTATGGTTTTAGTAGGATTGGGCAAAAAGGCAGTTCAATTCAAACTGCTTTATTGGCATGACTAGTGTTGCAAGCTTTGCCAAAAGGCATGGTGCCACTGGGGATTTGAGAGATTCAACATGTCAGAATGATTTTAGTCTTAAATAAGTGCCATTTGATACTTTATTCTGCAATGATTAGAACTGGAGAAGGTTTTGATCTGTGTTCCTAATCTTAGAAGTTTGGATAAATGGTCTTGGTAATGGCAGCGTAAGGTTGTGTCAGCTACGAAGCTGAGGAATAAGGGAAAGCTCAGTCTTTTCATCTAAAAGCCGACAAGGGCTGAACAATAAGACTCTTTCCAGTGTCTAGAGAGAGTCTAGAAAATAGAATTTGGCTTTAGGACACAAGGCAGAAATCCCCCAACAAGGTCTTTTCTAAAACTGAAAGAAAGGCGAAATCCTTGCAAACGGTCTGTTAATTTGCAAGTAATTGCTGTAATAGAAAAGTGCTCAGCTAGCTGAGATCTTTGGTCACTATTTAGAATGACAATGCAAAGAGTTAAATCCTATTTTCTTTCAATCCAATATTAAAACAACATCAAACAATGCCCCAGAAAATGTATGTAAATTATAAACAGGCTGGTTTGTATTTCTCAGAGTCTAATGTTGTGTACTGGAAAATGTTAAGCTGATAAAGAATAAAGGGCTGCGCTATTTTAAGCTCTCTTATCCAGTTAGCTGACTAAAACTGTTTTATAGCTAGAACAGAGCATCTGGGCTGGTACACATAGCATTCATCAGTGACTCTAAATCTGTGAAAAAGAGCAGGGAAACAACAAGCTTGGAATAGATTCTGTCAAGCCCACAACATCTGAAAAATTTGTAGTTAGAAAACCCTGCTGATGCTCAGAAATCACAAGTATCTGCCAGTCCTTCAAGATTTTTCTCCGCGAGCATGTGCTGTTTTTCTGAAGTTCCTATGTGCCTTCTAAAAAAAAAAGTGGAAGATGGAACATACTGTACTGAGCAGCGAGGCAACGAAGCCAGCAAGCCAGCGTTGAAAGGAGAAAAACAATTCAAACTGGGACACTTCTGCTATCTCCCAACTTATCATGGTTTGCATATAAAAAGGCTGTTAAATTCGGTTTTCTTCTTTGTTCCTCTTGAAGTTCTAATGTCAATACCAGGTGACTGATTAGTGCCCTGTTGCTCCCATCTAAAACCTCCAAAGAGGTCGTGGAGTTTATAAAGGATTGTCTGCCCAGGGCAGGTCATCTAATAACAGATGTAGCTCTTAATCTTGTCCGTGGCTTTTAACCTGAGCTATGTCTTCCAGTCACTGTAAGAGGCTCAGTAGTGCTATAACATGTGCCTTGGTTTCCAGATTCTTAATTAAGAAAGTAAAACACCAGAAATTTACCTCTTTAATATCCTTTCCCACAAAAAGCGCCTATGTAGCGCTTAAATTGCTACTTTTGGTCTTAACAGAGGATTTTTGACTACACCGATGTTTACTGGAACGAATTGAGGAATCCTGAAACAAGATCTGCATTCGCAGAGTAGGGAGCTGAGTTAAAATCTAATCTTAACCAAAAATACTTCTTTTTTTTAACCCCACAAGTACAACAAAATAAAATCCTTTTTCCTTTTCAACATCAAAATGTATTAAGAACTGCTGTTATATTTATTAGAAAAGTGAAGAAAAATGTAAAGAAAGCAACACTAATCTCTATTTTGGGGTGGCTGTGTAATTTTTGACCCTTGATCGTATGGGTTTTATTTTCAAATTCCAAGTACTTTTAAAACTGAACTCAAATAGAATATAGCACTCTTGAGGCAATAAAGTATAGATTTTCAGAGAAAGGCTATCCAGTGAAGGATGTTGAGATAAAAAGGTGCTGTAAGTGATAATGCTGTGGGCCGGTAGCACTGAGAAATTTCTGTGTTTGGTCTTGAAAGCAACAGGACTTAAGTGGAGGTGAAATATGGTGTTGGACAGAAAGTGTGAAAGCCACTTTTCGGGGTTGTTTTAAACTTACCTCCTTGGTAGATGCTTCACTGCAGACATTTGTTCTGGCCTCTGCTTTCTGGACACTTCAGTGTATGAAACTTTTGGGAAAACCCTTGCTTTAAGGAAATACCAGTGTTCTACTCCTCAGGCCTCTTCCCACTCCCTTGCTGCAGGGCTGGGGTGGGGAGAAGCCGCAGAGCTTTGGTTTTGCATAAATCCGAGCTCATGGGCAGCCTTGCGGTATCTATCGACTGGACTAGTGCATCTCCAGAAACTGCTGTAACTTGCGGCTGGGGCTGACCCAGCTCCTCAGAGCAGCCTGGGGTCTGGGAGGTGCACCTAATCCTGTCTCTCCAGGAGTCCTCTCCTCCAGCTGAGGACTGCTCCTCTGGAGGTTTGCCACCTCAGCTTCCCCATCTGACCCCGGGCAGAGCTGATCTCTGAGCGGTTCCTCGTGCACGTGTGAATATAGACATGTCAGATTGCCTCCCATTCATTTGCCCTGCATGTGCTGTGTAGGTTAGAGGAGAGAGGGTGACTGTTTTATTGCAAATACACGCTATGTAGCCCTGCAAGTTCATAGCACTTTCCAGGGCTACCTTTCATTAATAAGAATGCACCAACTGCGAGATCAGGCTGTGGAAGATAGCCTTCCTCTCTGCGGAGAAGCATGGAGAAAGTCTGTCACTGGATGCTGAGCCTGCCAGGGGTGCTATAATGGTGGCAATAAACGTTTTCTTGGACATGGCATTGGTGGTTCTGCCTCAGCTTAATGAGCTGCTGGAGCCCCCTGGGAGAGGTACTGGCTGTATCTGGGGGTACTTCTGAGTTTGCTGCTTTCTGCTGGGACAATTCAGCTCTGACATTTTTCTTGGTGCGGCCTGGTACCAAGTGATCCATCCAGGCTCTGCTTCCCCTCCATTTCCAACACTGAGGCGCTCCCACCCGTACCAGCTGTGGCAGGGGGGCACCCGGCCCCGCATCCCACACGTGAGAGCACCAGAGCGGTCTCAGAGATGAATGCTCCCCCATGGGAGCCATCAGGCTGTTAGTGAGCCTGGGTTGGCTTTCCAGCTTGGAGCGGGAGGGGGAAGGTATTGCAACAAAACTTCTCTCAGGCCTAGAGAGAAGCTCAGCCCTAGCACAGGGATTTCCTCTCCTGTTGTCTGTATGTGTGCTCTGTGTCTTGCGAGATAATTAGTCCTTTTTGGGCAATTTTCTTCTCATCTAAGTGCTGTGATAAGGAGTTACAGGCAGTGCCCTTCATAAAAATGTGGCTGGTGCAGCAATGCACCACTAAGCAATGTGTTTTAGCCAGGTGTAGCTGGAAGGTGTCCGTCAGCACTGCACCGCCAGCGCGGGAGGGAGGAGGTAGTCATGGCGGTGCAGGTAAATGGAGATGAGCAGAAGGAGCAAGCTGTCCTGGGATCAAAATCAGGGGCTACGCAAAACTGAAAGAGGCTCCTTGTCTGCATGTTTACCCGAAGTTGGCGTGCTGTGAGCGATTACATTTTCTCCACCCTATTGTAGCAGTCGCTGCCAACCTCATTAAACAAGTATCTCCTATCTTTGGCCTGCTGTGTGGCGGGAGGACCGACTCCCACTGTGTCTGATCTGGTTAGTTACTAATCCTGGCCCTTGCCTGATCCCTGCTCGTTACACAAATAACACGGGCTTGGAGATCTTTTACCAAAACTGCTTTTTATTCTTTTTGAATGCAGAACTAAGTGTTGTAAGTGAAGCAACCGCACGTGCATGGGAGAGATTGAGGATGGAGTTTTATTAGGGGAAAGGGAAACTATTTATGGAGTTGAGTTACATATAAAACAGTTTGCTCTTACAGCTGAAACAGAGGTGGGTGACCCCAACCCCCTTCTCTGAGGGACCTGTTCCTGCCAACCAGGGAGTTTGCCATTCATGTATAATCCCGTTCAGATTTCATGCTTGCTCTGTCACGGACCTGTAAAAGGCCATTCTTTGCTCGGCTTCTGGAGATTCACAGGCTTGTTCAACATCGGACATGGGAAGAATTTCTACCTTCTGCATCTCTCCAGGAGAGAGCTTTTCCTAAACAACAATCCTCAACTGCAGATTGTCGTCTGAGGCCAGACGGAAAGCCTGGAGGGGGAAGTGGAAGCACGGCTGAGTTTGGGAACTGTGGGCTGAATGTAAACTGCAAGCTGGGCAGGAGAGGCTTGGAGGATATCTCTTCCATTAAGGTTTCAAGGTGAGGCCATTGTATGGGCCTTATCGTGAATATCAGATGCAAAACACGCTGAGGTGCTACTTTTGTTTTTTTCTTGTGTTTGTGCACGTTGAATAGAAGTAAGACAGAGAAAGCAATGATAAGACTGAAGTAATAGTTACTTGGTCAAGGGACGCACTTAGATTTTGTTTTTTTTTTTTTTTGTTGCTGCTTTCTGCTGTACTGCAACATGCATTGCAGCACTGCTGTCCAGAATAACACGCTGCGGCAAGAAATTAACTTGTCTTGGCTATATGGAAACTGGGATGTGATTTCTATTGTGTTTGTAGGAAGGGGAATGAAGCTGCTTGTGACACGGCTATTAAATTTGCTTTTTGCCACTGGTGCCCTTTTGTTATGGATTAATTGCACCTGGCATCAACACAGCTTGGTAAGGGTTATGGAAAGCTGAAATTTTATAATTGGAATTATCCAAACCTCTTTTATTAAAGCAAGTCTTGCCAGCCAAACTCCATGTGAACATGGCTTTGTCTAGTTTTGCTCTTAAATAGCCGAGACCTTGGAGTCAATGTAATTCATTGTGCTCTATGTAAATGAGACCGTACTAAATGACTAACGCATGTTATCCACACAGATCTGAGATGAGGTGTCTGGGGGAAAATGATAGTATCTGACTGATAACAGCTACCCACTAGGGAAGTCCCAGGCCTTCATTTCTATAAAGATGTGAGCACAAATGTATTATTACACTACTAAAAAGCCAGAGGAAGGAATTCTTCTTCCTGCCCTTTTTTGAGGGCACTCGGGTCTTTATCCTTCCAGCCAAGAGCAATTTTTGCAACAATCTGTCTTCTTGAGAGGTTAAGTCAGTGTCAAAGACAGGGGAGGCAGAACTGTTAATTGCAGGCGGATCAGTTGGGGTAAAAATGCAATTAGAAGAGACATTGTGGGAATTGGCAAATCCCAGGCACAGTTTCCTTATACTAAGATTTTCTATGCTTTGATTCATGTGTTCAGACCTGCCAAGCTACTCCACTTGGTAAAGCTTGTAACAAAAAGGGAATTTATCAGCAATTTATGGTGAAGACGTGGAAAACCTCCCAGGCATCTCATGTCAAATTGCACATTTTTCACCTCCTAGTGCACTTGTTTAAGGCTGTGTAGACCTACCTATGCCTGGATTATTTTTAAAGGTACACACTTTCAAGCAGTTGACAAGAACTGCTGTATGAAAAAGACTATACAAAAGCAAACTTTCAGCTACAGATACTTCAGGGTTGAAACATAGATGACTGAACTGGATTAATCACTTGCTCACCTAAAAGAAAGTACGATGCCTGACAGGGTAGGGTCTGTTATTAGAATAGATATTTTTGTAAGTAGTATTCCTGTATGAAGAACTTGATTCAGAAAGGTTCCTGTGTAACTCCGTTCAAATCAGGTTTCATGCAGTTACAGTTTCTACTCAGATCTGGACCTGTGCTTCTCATCACTGCAACCATCCTTTAGAAATCATCTAATGCAAAATTAAAAAAAAAAAAACAACCCAACCAAAAAAAACCCCAAAAAACCAACACCCCCCCAACCATTAAAATTCATAGAGAACTCTAAAATAAAATGTATATAAAGAAAGATCTCTCAGAATACACAAAAATTAACTCATACAGCTGAAGTAGTGAAGCTCCCATGTCTCTTAGACCCTTCTCCACCCTTTCCAGTATTCATAAAAGTATTAACTTTTTTTTTTACCTTGATGTGGAGGCTGAATACAGGATTTCTGTTATGGAGAAATTGACACAAGTAAATTTGCCTGTTAAAAGACTCCTTTCCAAGTTCTTGGGACTCTGGCTCCCTCAAATTCAAATACCTTAGAATTCAAGCTGTGATGTACAAAGTTTTGATGTTGAGTTCAGTATCTATGTGACTAGAGCTCTAGATCTGGACTGAAGAGATACTAAAGTGTTCACAAGCTGCTCATACCTTACTAATGCTTCTTCTGGTAACAAAGGTAAATGCCATGGCATTTGCAATCCATCTACCACCTCCTGGCATACTGTTTAGGATTGTAAAAAACCCCAAACAAACCTGGGGAGGGGGAATAGTTGAGAGTTGATCTCTCACTGAAGATGAAAAATGTGATTTGGCTAGAACGTAATTAACATCATGTTATGTGGAAGAGATTCACCAAACAGGAGTGTCAGTTCTGATCTCCATTCCCTGTCTGATTCTTGGTAAAGCCTGAACAGGACATTAACATAATATGTCTCTCTCCTTTTGTATGAAATGGCAGAGTAAAATGAAGGGATTTGTGAAGAATCTGTAGCACTCTAAATAAAAAAAAACAACCCTTGGGAATGAAAATTCAGTACGTGCCCTGAACTCTGCAAGAGGGCTTATTTTTTGGTGGCGTGGGGTTTTTTCTGTTTTGTTTTGGTGTTTTTGTTTGTTTGGTTTTTTAATATTGTTGCAGGTGATGTAGTATCTCTAACCTGGATTGTGGCATTTGAACTCCATCTAGTTCACCATGCCTTTTCTCACACTTTCCCAACCCATACTGTAGTCAGAAGAGTGGCTGCACCTTGTTCACGTACACCTGAGCTAGTCTGGAAGTAGCCAAACTAGCTTAAGAAATAGAGATGTGGCAACATGAAGCATCGCTAGCTTCCAGAAATTTTTTTATCTAGGTTTCCACATGAATGCTGCTGTAGCTGAAGCATTGCTGGTGCTTGTTGGTGTGACTTCATGCTTGGCTAACACTGGAAGTCAGTACTCCTGGGTGCCAGAGGTCCATTCTCCCACCAAGCAAACTTTGTTAAGCCAGTCCTATTCTTTTTCTTGAGCCAGTAGCAGTGATTTTACAGATGACCCCTGAGTTGAATCTGCTTGCTGAAACAGATGAAGGCTAGTTATGAGTTTGGATTGGCAGCAGGGAGGGTGGATGGACCTTCTCTCATAGCAGTATGGTCTTAAAGCATCAGTGTAACAGTGCCCTGAGCTGGTTTCAGGCTGACTCAGGCAAGCCTACACAGGGTGTAGTTACAACTTTGGTCTCTGTGTACAAACCTGAAATGTTAGGGGTGGCATGGTATGGCAAGAATAAAATTCCAACTCAAATAGTATTAATGATGCTGGATTCTGGACTGTGCTGTTCCCACAATCAACTTGACTTAGGTTAAAAAGAAGCAATACGTTTCTTTGCTGCTATAGGTGTGTCTTCTCTTGAATGCAATCCAGAGCATTATGTATCATGCACCTAGGATTGATATATAGAAGACAAAGGGTGCTACAGATGATTTTGAAGAATGTGCTGCAGCAGTTTAAGTTACTACCTGCAGCTGTCTGTTCTGCCCTTCTGTAGGAGTCTCTTGTCTCCATACAGAGCTGGCAAAGGCAGTATGTACCCACACCAAAGCTACCTCAGATCATAACCTGGCATTGTAGCTTAGACTCATAATGGCTCTGACACAGGTTTGCAGGGAGATTTAGTTGCTGCTGGTAAACAGGGTCTGCCCTGTCCCCATACAAAAGGTTGGAAGGGAGAGCTGAACAGGACTCTTCTGAACTGTCCCATTCTACACTGATAACCTCTGGCAGCTGAGCTGTGGATACACATCCTCTGCAGCTGCCCCTGCTACGAGGCAGCAGCAGTAGCAGAGGTAAGTGTTGGGCAATGGGAGATATCCCTGTTAGCTGGCCCAGCTAAATCTGCCTAAGAAAAAGAGTTGGAGACATGCTGTGTCAGACCATGCAGCAGTGTGGCTATGGTGCAGGCACACATTCCTGTCTGCCAATGTTGCTTTGGGAAGGCAACCTTTTGGCAGAGATGTAAAATAAATAGGGTGTGCAAAAGGGAAGGCAAGAGGCAAATTATTTAACTGTGACAGCAAGGTTCAGCAAGGGTTTGTTTGTGGTGTCTCTAGATGTCTCAGAAGGCCGCAAGTAGCTGATGTGTGGAGCAGGCAGTTGTCTGAAGTTGCCAGTGTTGAACTACTTAAAACTCATCAACGTATAATGCTGAGGAAGAGCAAATTCTGAATGCAGTTGGTCAGTGTCTAGTCAGGCTAAGAGGTTTCAGGGTGACAATCTGGGACCCTACAACCTAAATTCTGCTGAATTCCTTCAATTTGGAGCTGTTGTTCTCCTTCAAGGCCTCAGGAAAATACTACCTGCTTGAGTAATCCGCTCGGCTGCTCATGAGTAACATGATTAGACTCTTAGAGTCACACCAGAGCAGCATGGGTCGGTGCTATCTGCCAAAATACAGGTGGAAAACTTGATCCTTCTCTCTATTCTCACTTTCACAGTACTTAAAGCTCTACTAACATTTTGAATTGGTTCACACTGTTTATGTTGGGATATGTGGTATATAGACTCTTATTAGCCAACAACAGAAAAATCTTTAGTTTGCATGTATTAGAATGAAAGGGTTTCTGTGGTCAGGATTAAGAAAACCAGTGGCAGTGTTTCTGTGCCTCTCTGTTTTAATGGTATGGTTCTTCTGATTAGTACTTAATTTTGCATCGAAACCTGACTACATTGATTTGATGATAAAAAAAGGAGCAATCAAAATTTTGTACTTAGAAAACCCCTCTGAACCAAAGGTCTGGGAAATGGCTTAGGCTGAATTCTTAACCCGTGGTCTTATATCTGCCAGTGGAAATAAGGCCCAAGAGCAGGTTTTGCAGTAAAAATTTAGGTGGTTTTTTTTTTTCCTGAATGAGGGGTTGGCTTTACCAGGCTTGTTAGAAAATGGTCTTTGTTAGAAAACCACTCTCCTGAGAAACAGGTACATGGGTGTTAGCTCCTCTGATTATCTTTCAGTTGGCATGCAAGTCCCTGACTTAATGTGTCAAATACAAGAACCTCAAGGTTCCTTAACCAAAGCATCTACAAATTTTTTTGTTGTTGTTTTTGAGTGAAACTTGAACCTGTCAAAAAGAGGTAAATGTGCTCTGAGATTACCTACTGGGCCAGGGGCTTTGGGAGTTCAGGCAGAGGAGCTGTAGACCCCTGTCCAGGCTGGGTGAGAGCCTGGTACTTGGCGGCTCAGCCCAGAGCAGTCCTGCACTTGGGCAGGAGGGGCACCCGGTGAGGTCAGGCAGTGACAGGTTGGGTTATGGTCTTGTTTACAGCTTTGGATTTTAGGTGTTTCTTTTCCACCTAGATTCTTTATTTGATTTACCCCAATAGCTCTAAAGGCCTTTTTATAGAAGTATTTTTCAGATTAGGGAGACAGCTATGTATCTTAGCTTAATTTAAACAAATATACTTATAAATTTGGTATACTTACAAGTCATTCTTACATTTTTTAGTTCAAAATTCAGGCTGATGTTTTTAAAATCTTTATCCTTATTCTGTTAATATGTTTTACCTGACCCTTCTAAATCACTGAAATTCCAGTTTTCCTAGTTCCCTTGATTTAATACAAGTAGAATTGTACTTTTTCCAGATTTCCTCTAGAAATGTTGTACTTCCCATAGACAGACTAATTTTAAAGGCTCTCCAAGGTAAGGTTGGTTGGTTTGTTTGTTTGTTTGTTTGTTTTTTAAATAATATTCTTGTTATTAAACTACATTTATTTTCTGCCTCAGGTACTTCCACACTGCTATTCCCTAAGTGCTAGAGACTACAGCTAGCTGGAGGGAAATCAGATACCGTTTAAAATCCCTTAATGAATTATTTTGTCACATCAGTGACAAGAATAACCTGATAAGTAGTGGCAGTTTGTTTGTCAAATGAAATCCAAAATGAGGCTTTCTAGATAAACACAATGAACACTAAAAGACTGAACAGTTGACCATAAAGATCCTCTGTTTTTACAATATACAGGTCTAATAGCAATCCCCAAGTTTCAAGGCTCTGTGTGTTGAGTAGCATCTCTTTAATTAAGGAAACCCAGGTGTACCTTTTTGCAGGTTCCTCACCTGCCATCTGTCAGATGTCTGGTTATCAAGTGCTGGTCGCTTTCCCTCACTGTTAAGATGTTGAAGAAAGCAATAACCAACCTCCAACGGTGGAAGAACTATTAAGCTCTATCTTTAAAACTTTAAATTATGCAGACAATTGTTTTCCTCATTACAAGGAGAAACAACCAAGGATTGTGTTATAAGAAAGTACTTCAGACTGAGTTGTTATAAAGTGCTTAAGGACAGATCTCTCCTGGTGTGATCAGTGCTAAGGTATTTGTTTGTGGTACTTTCAGGATCAACTGTAGCTCTATTTTGCAGGAAAAGGGTGGAGTTATTTTAATGAAACTGTAGTGGTGTAATACCCAGGGACTACGTGCTGTGCCTCGGAAATGCTCTCAGGCTCTACCAGTGCTAGAGAAAAAATTTCCCAGCGTAATCCCACTGGAAAACATTGAAGTTGACCACCTCCCCCCACCCCCCACCCCCCCAAGAAGATCAGAATCCATTTGGGAAAGAAACCCTGGCTTGTATTTCATTGCTGTGGGAGCTCCGTGGGAGGTACTGTCATATCAGAAAGATTACTTTAGAAAGAACAAGAAAGGTTAATTGTCCCTAAAATATTTTGCCCATGTGTACAGGTGTAAAAATGATTCTGTTCAAAGATTTGAACAGAAATCTGATCTTTTGGTTCTGAAAAATAGGTCTTCCAAGGCACTTCCATTTTGTGAGATCATCTGAAAGCCTTTGTGAAATGCTTTTGTGAGGAAACAGAAGAAAATTTGAAATTTGTTGCAAACCGGGAGCATTCTCATGTTGGTCATAACAGTAACATATTACAACAGCTTTGGACAGGCCTAAGTCATTAAGAAAGGTATATGGCAGTAGAAATGTACATCCTCAGTGCAGGCTGCAATTTCATGTAACAGCTTAGATGACAAAAATAATTTAAGCAAGTTCCTGGCCAGTCTTAACTATCAGTTTCCTAACCCTGAAACGTATTTCTCTATCAGGTGTGCCAATGCAATCGGTAGCGGATCAATGAACATCACCTGATGTGTAGCATGGCCTCACAGGTGGTTCTGCCAGAGGGTTGAGGGAGGAAAGGCTGTGGTACAGAGTGGGGAGGCGCAGAGGGGGCACCTCTGTGCTCCAGCCAGGCCACTGACCCTGGCGTTGCCTGTAAAACTGCTGCTGTAGACCAACAGAACTTGAATCTCAGACAAGGTAAATCATATGGCAAAGCTGAAAATGGCAGTGCTATGTAGACTTAGGTTGTTGAGGGTTCAGCTCGTTGGTTACTCTCCTCTCATTTGACTCCTCTTGGCTGTTTATTTCCTATCGAAAGGGTGTGCGCTGGGCTTATACGGGTGGCTGGTACCTCTGTTCTAAGCGATTTACTGCTTCATAGGGCAAATTTAAGAATAAAAAAAAAGTCATCTGCTGTTATGTTTTCTAGCCTTCCATGCTGCACTCAATCTGCTCCTTAGTTTTGTGCCCCCTGGACAATTTGAGCATTGAGGATGTTTATTTCAAAAGGCTTTTCAGGTGCAACAGAATGATTTTAAGTAAATGTGACTCTCGGAGTGAAAGGAACCTAGTTTTGCTCTGCTTGAAAACAAGCAAAACAATGATGCTTTGACGAATGTTTCTTTTGGCTATGGAAGTGGGGAGATGGGAGAAATACTTGGCTAGTCTAGGTAACACCTGCATTATAACTGTTGATGTATACGTGGATCTTGCACGTACTTGTATATCAAAGTGGCACTAGAAACATTGAAGCATGACTAATTTTAACTGAAAGATGTAGCCTTATTTCCAGTGTAATTTCTACTCTAGCAGATTACCTTCCCACCTGTCATGTGAACAGGGCACTGTACAAAAAGCTTTTGTTGGATGAGGATGGGTGTCTCTCTAAATATTTTAGAAGCATACCTCCTGGAAATGTCTTGTAAGTGAGCATCTATCTAATATTTGCTAGGGCGACTATGTTGGCAGGTGTATGCACCACAGCTGCTGACAGTGTATGCATAAGCAAAAAGCCTGCACTCCTTTCTGATAGAATGGGGACATGATATGCACGTTACGCCAGTTCAGTGGCTGTCACTAAAAGATTGTCCTTGCTTCTTCCCCTTTTTTCTGCCCGTCCCCTGTTCCCAGCCTCAAGGACCTATCTTCTTGCTCTGCTTTGCCCTTGCTCTGGGGCTCACCAGACTGGTTGGCTTAAATTCACTACCCCAACAAAAAGCTATTAACTTTTTTTTTCCCCATGATTTTTTTTTTTTTTCCACTGGACTAGTGAATTGAAATAGCTTGTTGAATGGCTAGGCGTATTTGTTCCAGTGCAAGCACAAGGGAGACCATGGGAACATGCAGCTGGAAGTGAGGGGAAGGAGATACGGAGGGAGGACATCGGTCTTTCTGCAGCCTTGAGATGTTAGACTTGTTCAGTCCAGTATTGTGTAACTGCCATGTGATGCCTTAGGACAAAAATAACTGACTAATGCTTAGTTTCAGCTTTAGACAGAAAAAATGAGGAGATCATAGAAGAATCACCTATTATTTCTTGCTTCATGGGTTTAATTTCTTTCCTGCCTGTAATTTAGCCTCTGTCTTATAAATAGCATCTGGTAGTTGTTGCAGAAAGCATTAGCAAATATAGTTCATGTAAATTGAATTTGTTCCATGAGTAATCATAGTGATCAGATTAGTTCTCAGTTCAGTAGAATTTGTTATTTAATAAAGCTTTGTCAATAAAACTGGTTGTGAAAATTCTGTTCAATTTACCTCAGCATGCAAGTATTTGCACAAACCTATACATGCGCAAGTGCTTGGACTAAAATTGTTCAAGTCAGATTCCTGAAACTTTTTGAACTTGAAAGTAATCTCACCGGGAAATAGAACAAAACTGCTTCTGTCTTGTGGTCGTTCAGTAGCTAATATAAAAAAATAATATTAATGATGAATATTTAGTGATTAATCTACTAGCTGAAACATGTTTGTCATTATTAAAAGACTGGCTTAAGGAAAAAGATAGAAATAGCAGAAGGCTTGTAAATTAGTCTGAACTCTACAAAGATTCCTGGCTTGGATAAACCAGTGTCCCTTCAAGTGTTTGAAGGGAGCTAAGCCAGTGTATATCAGCTGAATGTCTTCTGTTTTCACTGGGGACTACTTTTTGACCAGCTGTAGCTCTAATAATCGTATAACTCATTAACATTTTCCAAAATTATGTATTCAAATGGTGTTTCAGCAGTTTGGTAAATAGCAAATTAATGTGAGCAATTCAAAGTGTGTTCACAGGAATTTACATACATTGGGGAAAAAGAAAGCGCTTTGGATTTTAAGCCTTGTTCAGCAATATTAGGTAGCCTGCTTTTTGTTTACCTGTACAGACTGGCTTGGCCTTCAAGTTAAACTGTTCCAATGCAGTCTTTGGGGTTTCCCAGTGAATTAGCACAATCCTTTCTCCCCTCACTCCGAAAAGGCTTGTCTGAGATTGCTCACAGGCTCTTTAGCTGTCCCTTGTTCCCATTGCAAAAGTAAAAGCAGGTTAAAGCTTTGGCCGGATCAAGGTTATGAAAGCATTTAGATTGACATGGAGCTTTGTTAGCTGACGTGTTCGAGGTAAGACGCTATTAGATAGTGGAGGGTGGGGAGGGAGTTCCCTTGATCAGCGTGGTTTCACCTGAAGCCTACAGAGAAGTAATAAATACTGGTTAGTCCTATCTTAATCTCTAAGAGTTTCTGTCTTTCCATCAGCTGCTTCATAACATGACAAGAATATTTTAGTAGGGGTCTCTGAGCCTCAGTCTCTGATGGGTATTTACCTATAGCAGCAGCAGATGTTACTCCTCCTCCTGGGGAGGTTTAACAGAGGGGGAAGGAGAGCGTACGCGTGGCTTCTGCAGTGCGGCAGGTCACAGCCTGGCTGGTAGCTGTGGGCTACCAATGAAGACAGCATCGCAACAAGTGACAAGTTGTGAACAGAGATCCAAGCACGTGTCCTTTTTTGCCTACTCCCCCCAGCAAAAAATACACTCTGGAGAAAGTCTGCAGTTACTCTCCATCATGTTCATCTTCCCCTCTAGTTACTGCCTCAGATTACGGTTATCAACTTAAGGCCTAACAGAATAGACTTCAAGCAGCATTTACTAACTCTGGGGGTCCCAAATTCAACACAAAATAAAAATGAAACATAACGTGAGATATAGTCTCACCAAGTAGTGCTATATTGGACAACCCTCAGACAAAAACCTGCTATTTCTTCTTCTTGGCACATTGTTCTTTTCCTTCACTGGCAGCGTTCTTGCAGGTTCTGTGGTGGAGAGGATGTAAAACATAGTTCATGAGTGATTAAAGCTTTACTGTTTTTGAGTTTTACTGTTAACATTTTTTTTTCCAGTTAATCATCTGCCTTTCTGTGGAGGAGAAAGAGCAAAAAAGTTTCAAATATTGGGTTAATTCCAGCATTGAATTATTTTTATTGTCTGAATGTATAGTGTTAAATTTTGTGGGCAACTGGGAAGATCAGTACATAGCTCACCTAGGCCTTTGTTTGCTACAAAAATATATTGCAAGCAGAGTACTTTTTTTTGTTTTTTTTTTTAAACAGCATTTTTGTGTAAAATACAACTACCTGCTCTTATAGCCATTGAGCAAAATAAAAAAGGCTGTGAACTCAGGTTTGAGGGCAGAAAGTTTCTGGTGAGATTTGAAGTAAGTTTAATGCTGTTGATGGGGGTACTTGAAGGTACTTGGCCCTTTGAGGCAGTTAAATTGAGCAGTGCTGAGACAGGAAGGCATCTTAAACTGGCTCTTCCTCATGCTCCGATTCCTCCAGTTCCCCATTAGCAGCACAGCCTTATTTGCAATCCTGGCTGGTTTCTCATACCATGCTTGTGTTCTCGCTGTGCGTGTACCTCTGGCTATCAGTACTCCAGTGGTGCTGGAGGCACGCTAATCTCTCCCTACCAATAATAACGCTGCTTATACGATTGCCTTCTAGTTGAAATAGTAGCCCTTGAGTTTCTGCTGGAGAAATCTTATGATGTACTTCATTGGATTCTGTTAATTAGTGTGGCTTAAAAAAAAGAAAAAAAGAAAAAGCCCAAACTGTTCAGCAATAAAAATGAACGGTGCACAGCTGTGAGGGCTAGGACTGATAAGGATATGATTGGTGTGTTTGCTCTGCATTTTCGTTGGTACAAACAGCTTTGAGCTGGAAAGACAGAGTTCAGGAGCAGCTGGCTGTGTGTAAACCCAGACCTGAGGTTAAGGGAATGCATTAAACCCTCTGGCAAGCTAGTCGTGTGCATGAAGATAGGTGCACTTAGAAAAAACCTGTAAAAACCCAACCAACCTTGCCCTCCTCCCTGCTGGAGCATATCCACAGATAAGAACCTCACTCTTCTCAAAAATGAGGGTTAATAGCCAGCCTGAGGAATAGGTAATATTCTAAATTGTCTGTTTTTCAGGAAACAAAACCGTGTCGTATACTTGCTGCTTTCTGTGCTTGGTCTCCATGAGTACTGAAGTTCTCAGGCCCAACCCCTTTTTCAGGAAAAGTACATTTTAAACATGTGCTCTTGATTAATGGAGTCGCAAGTTAAGCCTTTTTGTTGTGAGAGCACTTGATAAAGTAGAAAGGTTCATTGGAAATCTTTTCCAGAGATTCAGTACAAATCTTTTAAAATGATCCAAGAAATGTATCTGAGGCTGGGCATGGGAGGAAGCTTATTTAAACTTTGCACTCAGGTGATGGACTTTCCAGAAACATAAACTTCTTATTTTTCTCTTTTCCCATTATGTTGTCCTACTACTTTCCTTTAACTGATCTTGCCTAATGTCTGATGAGTCATTACAGCTTGTGGATGTAACCAGAGAAAAGAACTACCTGAGTTATTGTCTTATGTGCTTTTTAGTGAAATGAGGGACATCTGTGCAATATAAATGAATTGCCATTCATATTGAGCATTCTTTGCTACTCTGTTTCAGGATAATTGTCTAAATGGGTATAAAATGTCAACCCTGTCTAATGAAACACTTGCTACCACATTCGGGCTGGTTACTTGGGGAACAAGTGCAGTTCTTCCCCTTTCCTTTCTTCTTCTGCCTACTTCCCTCCGAGTTTTAGAGGAAGAATTGATAAAGATCAAGAACTAAAAGACCTGTGGGTTAAGGGTTGTTTTGAGGAGCTTAGGGCTGGATTGCCCAAACCAACGGTGCTGCTGGTCTGGAAGTGTCACAGTGAGTTTGGCTCCTGCTGCGCTATGGAGCAGGATTCAGACTGGAGCAGCGCCGAGTTCAGTAAGCGGAGAGCCGATGCAGCCTGCTCAGCTACCATGGGAGACGACGCTAAACATGCCTGCCAAAATGTCCCTTCCTTAGAGAAATTAATCCATCTCTATTTAATCATTTTATGAGACAAAACCAAATGTCTTAGTGATGGGTTTTTTGTGACACTTTTCCTACATCTGGATTCAGGTTGCAGGAACCCTGCTCCTGCATAAAGTTGGGTGTTTTGAACTTTTATTGACATTAGGAGTGTTTTAAGGTGTCTGTAGGCACTTGGTAAGATAAACTCTTATCAGTGGTTCTCTTGGAGGTGGTAATATGTTTTCACTCCGTGGTGTTTGCCCAGGCTCAAATTAGTACCTCCCTTATGGGGGGGAGGGAAGAGAAAAAAAAAAAAGGAGCTATTACAAATATTTTAAATCACAAAAAAAAAACTTTTAAAAAAGTGATCAGAATGTGCTTGAAGCTATGAATATTCACTAGTGAGGCACTGAGTATATGCTAAAAATGTACAATTCTTCTTTGCAAGTGAAAGTAATAACATCACTTTGTGAAAATTCCTGAGCATCTGAAAAGTATTTCCATTCTTTTCATCTTTATAAAGATGTTTTTAACAGGAGAAAAAATGTAACCAAACCCAAGAGTGAGTTTCCAAATGTGTCTCATTGCATGGCTGCCTGAATGCTAGTGCTGGCAAGAGGGAAGGGGTAAGCAAAAGGTATGAACAGCCGAGAGAGCAAGGGTGGGACCACAGTTTTTGGCATCAACTCACAAAACCCCACAACCCACTCATTTAAAATAGTTATGAAACTGAAGATATAGCTTTAGGATAGCGCTAAGGAGACATAACCACAGGCTACTGCTGCAAGAGGCAGTCTTGCTTCTCTGCTTGTTCCTGCTATGCCGTGTGCTCAGCTGCTTCCCTTGTTCCAGCACAGCACTCAGCTGACCCCACTGCGGACCTGTTCAGGCATCTCACTCAGCGAAGGCATATAAGACCTGCAAGAAAATGAATGGTCTTTTGCTTTGATTTCCTGAACCAGTGTGTTATGGGTGCAGGGCAAAGCAGGGAGTACGAACACGTGGCATGGGACACATGGATTGATTATGGACAGCGGAAAACTGTGAGAGATTTAGACATAGAGTAAAATGCAGACAGAGGGTCTAGCTCTGTGGATTTGAGTCAAAGCAAGAAATTGAATTTGTGTGTCCCACTTGCCATTAATGAATGCAGCTATCTAGCTATTGGCTAATTTGAAGAACGAGTTGATATGCATGTGGGTGACAACTAGGAAAACAAAACCAAATTGGTTTTAACTGTGCTATGTTTTTGACAGAGATTGAATCTCTGTTACATAAAATGGCATAGTTAAGTGGTTATGGTGTTTTATTATTCATATCCCTCCTTCTTGATACATAGCTTCTTTTTATGGACTTGCATCTATGCACGCCACGTGTAGGACTTGGAAGATGCTCACACACATTATTTCGGTACGCACTCTAGTCTCAGGTTGATTTATATTTCTAAGAGATTCCTAGCTATCCCTCCAGCTACTACAGTTAAAATGGAAAAGATCTTAGATTTGAGGATCAAATTCTGTAGTTCACAGTGGATCTGAACAATTTGCTTATTTTTTTATTGCTACTAAACATGAAAACATTAGGGAATTCTTCATATTGGTGTTGCGCTAGAATTCTTTTGTACAGACTTCTTGCTTTGTCTTGTTTTGTACAGCAGAGGTTTTTGCTGGACATTTGGTCTTCAGCATGTAGCGTAAGGTTTTCTCTTACGAGATTATTAGCACCTTTTTACGCTCTGTCTATATTAACTGTACAAGCAGATGGACAATTTTATCTGTTTTAATTGTCTTTAATTTAGCCTAAGTTTGGTTGCTGGCCAAGTACTCATCACCTGTGGATCAGACTTGGCAGCCGTTTTGTTTCTCGGCCAGATATTTTGTTCACAGGATTATTTCCTTTTGAAAGGCCACACCAAAGTACAGCTGAAAAGCAAATAAAACACACTACTGGATTTCAAATAACAAAGAACTGCTGAACATGTAATTTCTCTTGTTTTGGTCCTTTTAGGATCATTATTCCATGCTTTTATTGGCATTGCTGCCAAGGACTAGGATATAAACAATTAGCTGGAAATCATCCTTTTTTTTTCCCCTTCCCTGTGTGCAGGAAATTTAGCACAGTACATCCCGTTCTCTTAGGATGGACCTGTGCTTTGCTTATTGTTTTTCATTTTCTTAAATAATAATAATTAGTATGTCATAGGCTAGTAACAGTTATATGAGACAAAAACATCGATGTAATACAAAAAGTAAGCTTGTACTATTGACTGTAAAGCACCCTGGATTGGATCCAACTCCACTGTTTCTTACAGCAGTCTAATTTCATTGGAGTGACATCTTCTATCTCTTGTTTACAATCACTGAAGCTGAGTGAGAGGTCTCATATTTTCCAGTACAGTTGAGGGTGTTTTGCTCTCCCTGTCCACTGTAGGGCAGTTGCCAGTGTGTCTGGAAGAGATGGTTAGGAAATAATGGAACGTTCCCTCATCTAAACCACACTGGCTGATGTGAGCGCTTTGTGTCATCAGAAGATCACTCGATGCTAGACTGAATCTCAGAGGTCCTGTCACACTTGTGTTAGATCACTCAGTCTAGGTGATATAGTGTAAATTGATTGAAACGAAGAAGGGGATCTGGGCTTAACAATGAAAAGGCGATTAGTCATTGATACCTATTTGAACAGTAGGGTAAGCATGATACCGCCATGATATGCAGCAAGACAGGGACAGAGAACTAACTCCAAGAAGCCTTAAATTCTCTAAAGAAAATGACTGGTTTAGGTGTCTATCATTATTAATTTTATTAGCTGAAACAGGCCTTATGTAGGAACAGTTTAAACAAGTAAAGGATATTCTACTTTTTTCTTTAATATTCCTAGCTTATAACTTAGAATATTAAAAATATAAAAAGTCCCTCTGAATGTGACTCATACCTACCCTGTAGTGATATTAAACTCATAAAATGATCTTTTACCTATTTGTCTTGGGAAATCTTTTGTCTACTTAAGCGACAACTCTGGAAAGCAAGATGTCACATATAGCTGTTCTAGCCAACAGTTCCTACAGATGGTACTAAACAAATCTTCCATCCAGGAACACATTTTATAACGCAGCTTTTATACTGGTCAGTATGCTGCACCTCAGTAACAGGTTTGTGTATTTCACTCCTTTTTCAAGTAGACCTGGAAAAATTCGTTGTGGTCCTCATCTCACTAAACCTAACCCTTTCTACCTGTTACTGGTCTTTTACTTTGCCCCACTAGTTCTCACGACCCCTCTTTTATTACACTCTTGTGACCCACTGTACTTCCCTGGAGTCTACCTTTCCCTGGCCTGTCAGAAGCACTGCCGTTGCCCGTCCACCTTGGGGGTCGCGTGTTCCTCCTTGCTTTGCCTGGCTCTGACAACAGGTTAATAAAGCTTTTTAACCATCTCTGAACCAGTCTACCCAGCACTCTGTTTTCCCAGAATCACAGCAGAGGTGGCTAGGACCTTTCCCTCAAAGAAGGATTATTGCCACCGCTAGTTCTGATTTTGAAAACCACCAAGGATGGAGATTTTGCGGTCCCTCTGGGTACCCTGGGTAACCTGCCCTGGTGCTGCACGGTTCTCTTAGGTTTTTTGGTTGTGTGGGGTTTTTTTTTTTTTTGTTCTACTTTTATGTTTTTAAAGTTTTTCCTAGTGTCCCAATGTGCAGCTTGTGGCTCTTGTCCGTGTTTGGCTTGCTTACCACTACCCACAAGATTTTGACTTTGTTGTCATCTGTAACTGCTCTGCAAGCAGTAGTAGAAACTCAATATGGAGCCATTGGCAGTGGCTTTTCATGGAGCATGCAAAGGTGTAGCTAACCTCAGTTATATGATTTATGTATTTCAGCTGAGACTTCTTCATGCCTTTACTCCAAGGTGTCTTGTCTATGTAGTAAAAACAATGCTTAAAAATTTTCAATTTCTCTAGCTTGCTTGCAGCCCAGCAATGACCTTGGACCATTCAAGACCTGTCTTTGCTATAGAAAACAAAGATTTCTGGCTATGGGAATGTTAGAACAAAATCTCTGACAAATATGGTTTCTTCAGATGAAAGAACCTGGGGCAGGTAAAACTATTTCGTCAAAGCTATTGTTTTCATGGGTGTTGTTTCTTGCCCAGGAAAGAAGCCTTGAAAAGGCAGGATCAGCCACCATACAGAGCAACCTGAGCCAGGCTGCAGGTTCCTGGTATTAGCTGCATTTACACTGAGATACGTGGAGTTATACAACAATACCACTGGCAAAGCGGTTCTGTTGTAGTCCTAGTCTCAAGGTTTATAAATCCTTCCTTTCACTAACTTGTGCATTTACTCTTACCAACAAAGGGCTGCTTTTTGAAAGGGTGTGCCTTGCTTTGCTATAGCTCCTCTGCCAGTGGGGTCAATGAGTTAGATCATCTGGGAAAGAAGCAAGGTACTTTCAGTGCCGTCCTGAACCCTCTCCATTACAGAAGCACCAATACATGGTAACTGCCATAAAAGCCCATTGTAACTTAAAAAACTTCTCTGATTAGTCAATCTTTCCTCCATTTATCCTGGAAGATGGAATTAGCCACAATAGAAGAGAAAGCCTGAAATGGGTCAGTTATTTACAGTGCATTCAGCTTTCTTTTGTGTCTGAAAGGATTTCTATTTAGTTTTTATATGATTAAAATAAAAGACAAAGGAAGCTGCCAGGAGAAAGAGCCCAGGATTTTAGGTAACTGCTTTTAGCAACATAAAAATAGTATTGAAGCAAGGCTACCAGATATTTAAGTCTTGCTGAACAAACCCAATTTGAAAAGACATTTCTAAGCTGTTTAATAGTTTTTTTTTCCCCAGATTCCTGTTTTCACACCTCCTTATTGACATAAGGATATGGCTGGGGTCAGTAGCAATTTGGGAAAGAAAGCAGAACAAATTTCCTGATCGCCATGTGATAGTACATCTGTCGTTTCAATTTAAGCCAGCATCTGAAGCTACTGCATTTGTAAGCATTTGGCCAGATTCTGATCTAACTGGCATCAGTTTTAGACTTGTGCAACTACTCTGTAAATCAGGGTAACTCCAGCATAGTCAGCCGTGTAAGAGGAGAATAAGGCTTTTTTTTTAACAGGTCAGCCTTTTTATATAATGTTTGTAGAGTCTCAGCAGTTCAGCTTAGTCTCACAGTTGCTTCTTATCTGTTGCAATTAATCTGCTTGAACTCTTTCTTTGTGGTGTCCCAGTTTACTCAAATGTTGGGTGTAGAAGACAGGATGCTGTCACTTGTGATCTGTATCTTGAGATACCATTATAATCTGTTATGTTTTGAAGGTTGTCTTTATGGGGTTTAAGCAAAATTTTAATGTAAGGAGGCCTCAGTGCAAGCAATTAAAAGTTGTAGATAAAATGTTCATATGCAGTAAGAGAAGTGGTCTAATATATAGCCTAATCACGAGTCTAATTCAAACAAGTAATTGGGGTGTATAATCCCCGCAAGTCTGCCAATTGCCTGTGATCCAGGATATCTGTTCTGACTAGGACTGAATGTGGTTGGGGGTTGGGGGGGGCAGGAAGGCAAAAAAGCCGTGTTGAGTTATCTGGTCATAGGGAACTATGTGTCATAACATCATTCATCTGGTTATAACCCCAACAGGAAACTGAGACTAAGAATCAGGCTTTCCATATTGAAACTCAAGTAAATCCAGTCGGGGAGGTGAAATGTGGTGTGGACGTGGCAGAAATAAACTAGATTCTGTCTGAATAACCAATGTGGGATAATTTACCTAATTCCAAACAATTTGGTTCAATAGGTTTGATTAATGCAATAAATAAGAAAGTATAACTCCTTTTGAAGTGAAATAGTTGGGAATAAACAGAGTTATAATGACAGAAAATATCCCAAAGGGGTTAGTGCTCCCGTTTACTAGATTTCTCTGGGAGAATTTGGACCAGTAGCCTTTTTAATGCTATTGGCCAGGTCAGCGACATTGCTTGTGCTGATCAATACAGTACGAACATTATTACTGGCAGTCCTTAAGTGGCACAACTGTCTGAACCTTAAATGTCAAATGATTAAAAAATGGCAAAATCTGATAATAGGAATGTTTCTAAAGGAACAAAACCGCATATGAAAGAAACTGTCATGTCAGAAGATGGTAAATCACAGAGTGGTCCACTGTCATCTTTCAGTGTGACCTCCTTTCAGTTTAATCTTGATTTAGGCAGGTTTTTTTTCTCCTCAATGTATGTTTATACTTATTCTGCAGCTGGAATAGACCCATATAAATCTCTGAGAGTTTTGCTAGTGGCAGAGATCACAGGAATTGACTGTTTTTACTGATCACCATATTATCTTCTCACTGTGCATTTTGTACTCACTTATTTTATCATTCCTAAAAAGTAATTTTACAAGTTCTTAGGATAAGCAACATAGACTTTCAATTAATTCAGAGATTTTTCCTCCAGGTTATCCTGTGTGCTATTAATGCTATAACACTTTCAGTATTTTGCATAGTCTTCTATACAGAGATAACCATAGCCTTACCTGTAGTTTCTTAGTGTTTTTTTAGGGAACAGGAAAGCCACATGATCATCGTCATTATCATTGATACTACATATTAAAAAATCTTGAGATAGTTGCCAAAGGGTGAAGCTGTCTTGTTCCTTTTTTTTTTTTTTTTTGTTACTCTTAGTTTCAGAGTTCTTATTTGCTTTCTAGTTTCTGAGCCTTTAACGGTTCAAATCCTTAGTCTTTTCTTTACAGTCAAGTAACTAAGTGTGTATCTTTTGAAAACAAAAGCTAAGCTTTTCATATCATCTCATCTGTTTGGGAGCTGGCACCCTAATGAAAAAGTGCAGTCAAAAGTCTCAATATTTGACATTCACATTTGTCTGCGGTCAGTTTCACTTTTTTTTTTTTTTTTTTTACTCTTGAGGTATGTATTGATTTTCATTTAAACATGAACACATTAAGACTACTCACAGGAAAATTATGTTTAATTTTGAATGTAATTTTGAATTTAATTTTGACAATTAAATAATGCTTTGAGTGCTGTATTCAGAATTCGAACTGTTCTCTGTCCATTTAAAGTCTTTCTTTTCTTGCCTTTCATATTTCAACTTCCCCATCTGGATTACACTAATAGTTAGCTCCAAACAGTATACCAAGTGATTATTCCAAATAAAATGAAAAAGGTGGTCCTAAGGGTGTCATGATCTTAAAAATACGTATGTCTTGGAGACTTTAATCTTGCTCAAGGTAAGAGCTGAGTGTCTGTGTGGTAACCTGCAGGCAGAATGTAGGTGTGTGCAGAAAATATCTTAATGACATGGAAGAAGTCCCTTCTGCAGGAGGGGAAGAGCAGCTATATATTTTGTGATCACAAGGGGAGTAGCTTGGGTCATTTCCTGAAACAGAGATCAGCAATCAGTGTTGATAGCTGTGGGCCTTTTCACTAAATGGTCCAAAGCTAATCCTGTAAGGAATCAGAGGCTGGATCAGTAGCAAATGTTCGACTAGATGTGCTTTCCCCATATGCAGGGCCCGTAGGTCCATTGCACGCAGATCAATTTTGAATCCAGGGCATTTCAGCAGGTTTTCTGAGTGTCTTCAGAGTGCAGCAAACGTGTGCGGTCTTTGGACGCCTGAAACAGGAGGATGGAAATATGTGGATGGATTCTAGGAGGTGAGTTTACTGTCTTGGCAGATCAAGATCAAAGGGACAAGAACTAGTATGCTCTCGTCCTTGTGATGACTCTGAGGATGACAACAACAAGACTACACATCCAGGGTTTGGTACAGGCCTGAAGAGGAAGGAAGAGGAAATCAGCAGGGAGCATGACAAACCTGGTTCCTTTTCACGTGATCAGCAAAGCTAATATTTTTCATGTGATTACCACCATCACCTTGAGTCTGGGATATCTGCCATCAGAAAACATAATCTGTACTCCAGTAAACTTCATTTTTGGACATATGCAAGGAACCCTGGCAGGTTTCCTGTAGAGTAATTCTGAAGAAATACAAAGGAATTTGAGTTAGACAAATTGAACTTGGAAAAAATCACAGCTTTTCCAGGGGAAAAAAAAAGAAAGGGAAAAAATACTTGCTAAAAGAAAAAATTCAGTGATGTAAGACTATAGACAGAAACACTGAAAACAGGTATTTTAGAAGCAGTCAGGTTGGAAGCCTCAGTCTTGGATAACTACTGGGAAATAACCTTTGCAGTATTAACATAAATATGAGAAATGTGTTTAGGTTGAGCCCTATCGTTACCTTTAAAGGTAGTGAAGAAGGTGGGAAGGCTTAGATTTTCATGCGGCTGTCTACACTGTGCTTCATCCCACCTCTCCTTGCTTGAGGATGCAGCTGTACAAGCTGAGTTGTTTTGTTGTCTCCATGTTGAACTAACACCACCATATCAAGACTGGATGGGGCTGTCTCAGCTGTGTGAGTAGTTCAGCTAAAAACACAAATTGAGAGAAGAGTCATTTCTGTGTTAGGTAAAACTCAGCATAATACAGTTGTTGCCTTCATTATCCCTATTTCTTAAACAGAACCAAGTAGATGGTAAACGTAGATGCTGTCACCAGCAGACTGAGCAGGCTGCAAGACTTGAAAAGAAGCTAAACAGACATTGCAGAATTATCTGGGGCCTATGATGGTGAAGAACAGGGGTAGGGCCATGACTGGGTTGGAGCTGGAAATTGCGAAAAGGGTATTGCAAGAAGTTGAATGAAGGTTGCAAAGAAATGTTGTACAGGGAGTACAGTAACAGACAGCATGAACTTGGCAACTGGCTTAAAGATGTAGAAACAGAGTATCAGTTTATTTTGCACAACTTTGGAAGCAGAATTTTTTTTCAACATTTTATAAATATAACATTGTTTCAAAGTTATCTTTTTTTTTTTTCCTTCAGCTGTAACAATTATAGAACGCTGATTTTGTCTTTCTGTGTTCAGAGAAAGTTAATTTGTAGTAGCAGGAAAACTATAAATGAAAAGATCACTCAAATAGAAAAAAAAATTACTTTTCGTTTTTCTTTCATGAAATTAACAAAAAATTTACTTCTGTTGGGCTAGCTGAAATCTTTTTGGTGCTATCATTTTCCAGCTCTGTGATGTGTGACTGAGACATAAAACTAAAAAAAAAAGAAGAAACCAAAAACCTGCTACTTGTGATTGGAAATGTATTTGTCTCATGGTGTAAAGTTGATAGTTGAAGACTTCATGATAATGAATTTGGTAAAAGTCAGTGGAGAAGAACAAGCAATTTTTGCTCCTCTCATTCTTAAGTATCTTTCTTTTTGCCAACTTAAAATTAATTTTTCATTAATATTCTTGATCAGATCACTTCGTTGTGAACAGCACTCAGAATGGTTTAAGTTTGCTAAGTTGAGAAGGTTAACAGTACCTCAGTCTATAGACCACTTATTTGTTATTTTGCCATTGTGGGTAAAGCAATTGTGAGGTTCAGTGTTTTCTTTTTACAGATGTACTCTATGGTCATGATACAACTCAATGGAGTCTTTTGTCAGTGGGTTGATAATTCCTCATGGTGCTGTTCATGTCTGAGTTGGTCTATAGATCTGGGTTCCACAAAGATCAAGCCCAAAGCCTTTTGAAGCAAATAGAAGTCTTGTCAGCGGCAAAGGGCCATTCCTCAGCCTGAATAGTTCAGGTTGTAACAAGGAGATGACAAAAAAGAAGACAGAGAAATAATCTTCCTGTAGGGCCGCAGCTGAGTCATCCTGCAAGAAAGTACTTCAGCCCTGTGCTCAGGAACACCTCCATAGATGTTGCACAGATGATGACAGTGCTAGCTCTAGTGAAGGAAAATAAGAGTTGAACCTTAAAATAAATAAATATAATATAATATTTTGTTTTCTCCCTTTCTTCAGGCAATGCTAACGCTGCTGGGTAGCTCAGTTCTTTGAGAGGATACCTTGCCTTTTATAGACTGACTTCTCTTGTGTGGTAGAAGAGCTAATCTTATGTTTGGGGTCTGTGCTGTCTGCACATCTGGAACAGACAGCAAATGTGTTATATCTCTATGACTTTTCATGCTGCATTTACGCTTCTTTAGAGTCAACTCTTCCCTGTGAGAATACAGGTATTGCATAATAATACTGAAATATTTAAAATGTTTAGCAACATTCAAGACTGTTTCCTTTAGAGATCTGTAATTCACTCTTGTTCTTCTCTAGCCTGGATGGGTCCTTGTTGCTGTGCAGCTTTGTACATCACTTAGTCTGGGATGAAAAACTAATACACAAATCCTCAGAGTCTATGGCACATTATCCACATGGTAGGAAGATCAGCTTTATAGTAGAATGAGGGTGAGCGAGTCTTACTGAAATACATATCGCTATCCTGAAAGTCACGTTCAAATGGAGATCACAATCACATTCTTTAAAAAAAAAAAAAAAAAAAAGGTTGAATGAATGAAGAACATTGTTAAATGTTTAGCTTAGTGTACAAAGATTTAGTCTCAGGGAGGAATGCATTTCAAAAGACTTGAAGGTTGGGTTCAATTAAAAAAACCACTGTGTTTATCTAAGACATTTCACAGTCCTTAAGCATGCAAAATTTGGTTAAAAATATTTAGAAAGGGTCTGTCTTTGTACTATTACAGTTTCTATTCTGATTCAGAAAAAACATTGGAAAGAACAAAACATATTCTTTCAAATATTTCAGTCCTTCAAAAAATTTCAAAGGAATGACAAATATTTTGTCTTGTTTAAATAATTTTCTGTTTCTCAAATTGCTTTCATGAGAAATTAGACTGGAAATTAAAGTTTCCATTCTTCAGAAAATGTCAGCTTTGGTCCAAATCAAACTGAATTCTGAAGTTTCAGATTTCCATTAGAATGAAGAAATACTGATTTAAAACTATTTTAAAAAATCCTTTTGAGAAGGTAGAAAGTTTTATCTTTACCATGTTCATAGATCAAAACCAATCTTGAGATAGTTAGGTGTTGTATACAGAAGTCACAGTAAAAATGAATTGTAAACAAAACCCAAACTATTTTTATGGACAACTAAGTTGATAGATTTTTTTACTAAGCTGTTAGTTTTAAGATTAAGCATGTGCTTGTTTCACTAACCTAATTAGGTGCAACCAATCCCATTCCCTCTATCATTTGTCCTGAAACAGGTATTGTCTTAAACTCTTTTTGTAGCATCTCATTTAAATGACAGTAGGCTGCTTTTCCATTATCTGAGTATTTCCATAGTCTGAACTCCTACTCTTGATTATTCACAGCTTATTTGCATTCATTAGTGGTTTTAGAAGGCAGAGAGAAAGCAACTCTTATCCTGTTATGTCTAGCTGGGGAGAAGCGGAATTCTTTTAGGATCTTTCCATGCTTTTTGAAGTCATTGATTCAGGCTGTGAATGAAGGTATATGAAGTACAAAGTCAAAGAAGAGAAAGAGGTGCTATGTTGGCAGTATAGTTACTCACACTCATACTTCACAGAGAACAAATAAAAGAAAAATGTTTTTTCTGAGCACTTGCTCAAAGGTAGAACTCACAGCTCAGAGACATATTAGGTGCTGTTTTCCTTTTCAGTATTGAGAGTTTGAAATATAACTAAATCTTTAAAATACTAGAATAAAAAACAGTGGGAAGAAAGGTTCTCAGGTTATCTCTGCTTAGATATTTATTTGTAAATACATTTATCTGTATTTGGAAATTCTTGGAAAATGTGCTTTTTTTAACAGTATAAAACTTTATTTCTGACACTGTCAGTTACTTAAAATACATCTTAGATTTAGTTAGGAAAACACAGAAAATATTAATGAGTGGTGTAAAATTGCACAAGGGGTTATCCAGGAGCTAACCAGAGATACCCCCTGGATACCAAGAATTATGCAGAGGTTCCCTCTGAGAGATACAATGCTGCATTTGAATGTAAGTTATACAATCAGGTTTTAATTGTGGCCTTGTCCCATTTCCTGATACTTGGATTAAATGAATCTGGAAGTGTTTTGAATACTTCGCTTCCCCTGGATTTGCCATCAAAACCTTAGGAATTGCTGAGTTTTATATGTTTTCCATTTACAAATCATACATAACCAAGGCTCATGTGAAACTCTGTTCAGACACAGGTAATGGCTATTTCAACAAACCTAACTGAGCTGTAAGGGAGGAATGAAACCTCCAAGAAATCATTATACTGATTTTAGTCCTTATGAACACTTTCATCCTGATTATGCATCACTTGAAATAATACCATAAAACTCATGCACCTCCACTTTCTCCATGAAAAATGTAACAGAGAATATTTTACTTAGACCTTTTACCTAATGTTTTTCAGAGATTTCCCATTACATGACTTTCCTTCCGTTCCTCTCCCTGATTCTCAGCTCTGTTGGTCTCACTAGTTTGCCTCCCTAAAGATTTCCAGATCCTTCTTTGATCTGCTTTAACTCAGCAAAAGAGCAGCAAAATACCCAGTTGTTTGGTGGGGTTTTTTGGTGTTTTTTTTTTTTTTTTTTTCTTTTTTTCCTTGTGGGGTTTTCTACCTTTTAACAAAGGCAGCAAACCACCTGGTTCTCAAAGATAGCCTGATGAGCTGATACAAAGTAAGTGGTGGAGGAGAGAAAGGTGGGAAGAGGCAGGAGGAACGGTACCTTTCAGTGGTGGTGGTGAGCTCTTACACCACACAGTGTGACCCCCAGACTTCTGCATTTGAGCTTCCTTTACGTTAAAGGCATATTTATGGCAGCAAAGCATTAGTGCATACTATGAAGGGCCACCAGGACCCTGGCTATGAATACAGACAGTGCATAGTGAAGTCTGTGGTCTAGTACTGGTATTAGTCAAACTAAATTCTCTCTCTTGTTGCTGCAGTCACACTTGAGACTGCAGTGAAGACATAACCTTTGTTTGGTGGTATCCAAAGACTTCTTAAGCCATAGTGTGTGTAGCTGCTGATCCAAGATAAGCATATAGGAAAGCATTTGTTACAGTATGTAGCTCCATGCAATAGTAGATAAAGAGAGGTTAATAACAAAGCTAGAATTTGGCTGAAGGGTTTTGATAATATTGAAAACTTTGAGAGAAATGTGAACAATAAGATACCTTTAGATCATAGTATGATTGAATTACAGCATTAGTGATCAATCATTCTTACAGCCTAGTCAAACCTATATCTTTTAGTAATTGGAAAAGCAAGGAGAGTGCCTGCATCCTGAAAACTGCTTTCAGGGCCTTTGTTTAAGTGAAAAAAACCCAACAAACCCAACAACAAAAAGAAAATATATAAATACAAATATTTCAGAGTATGCAAATGATGTCATGTTGATGCTAATGGGGATGTTTTTCTTCCTTAGCTCTTAAAATACCTTACTTTCTATATCTGATGATTTTTGTTATTTTCCTGTGAATTTTCCCATATCTCACGATGTCATCGTGGAGAAACCAACTGTAACTCTAATAGATTTATTTTCATTAATGCCTTAATAAATATTTTTACAGAAAAACTGCAGACCTTTCTTCAGCTCCAAAGAACAAGTGTTAGGTGTAAGGTTCACTCTCAGACTAGGATGGATTCTTTTCCCTGCATTCATTTTACCACTAATGTTGTATGCAAGCACATTGGCTAACCCTTGACTTCATAATTTTAATGAAAACAGTGTAGAAACAAACCAAATATATCATTATTAATTGTTGTTTGTGAAGTACTTTGGGATGCAATATTTGGATGAAAGCCAAGCATGCAAACTTGTCTATTGACAGGAGGAGATTAAATATCTTTATCCTTTTCTGATTTCTGTTAGTGAAATAATTTGAAGGGAATCTCAAAAGAATATGATATATTATTGTTTGGATAAGCAACCAAATGTTTGGCTTGCTATCTGCAGCTTAGATGAACTAACCAAAGTTTTGTATAGAAAATTGGCTACAAATCTCACAGCAGTTGGCAACCCATTGAGGTTTCTGGTATTCTATGTTGGCAGGAAGATAAAAATAAAAGAAAAGGCTTATCCAAAAATGTCTGTCTTCCAAAAAATTTCTGTTTAGTTCAGCAAACTGTTCTTGGTTTTGAACATGCAAAATTCTGCCAATCATAGTCCTGCCAAACAAGACCATTGCTAGTCTATGGGTTGTTGCTGTTGATGTTGATTTTAATAGGTAGACTTCTCAGCAAAAGCATCATACATTGCAAGAGGGCTGATAAAATAACATCTATTTTCTAAAGGTAACTTGCCAACTATTTCAGACCATGACATATCCTGCAATACTGATGGGTTATTGAAACCACAGTGCTGAGTGAAAGTGTGGAGAAGCATAACCGTGCCTGCCGTGCGATGTGGCATTTACATCATATTGGGTTTTGCCAACAAAAGAGAGGTTCAGTAGAACCATTTATAAGTTAAATAAAAGTTATTTTATAACATTAGCATCTCCTTTTCTTGCTCAGAAGTAGTAAAAATATTTATTTTAATTAGTTATAGGCTTTGAACTGCTTTTCCTTTCTTTATAGGTGAGAAATTCTTGAAAACAATTTTGGAATAGCTGTGACACCAGTAAGGTTCATTTTCTTGTGAAAATGTACCAGAAAGTTTATTTGAATAATTTCAGAACCGAAAACAAAAGAAGCAGATGAGAGGGAATTTTTATTTATTTACTTTAAAAATAAATCAAAAAATGGTAAAACACCAATGTAAGAAATCACTTGAGACTGGACTTTCTTTTCTAAGGCCGCAGCTTATGTCTCAGAGACGCACATCTAAAGCACCTGATGTCCCCTCAGAAGTGCCAGCATCCTTCAGCTCCAATTTCTGTCAAGATCTTTAGGTACCTTAGAGGGCTTCTGAAATGCTGCTTTGTTTACTCTCACTACAGCAAGATGCCAGACATTGATGAATCAGGCCCATCTCCTGTTTATGCCTTAGTGCTCATGAAATTGTGTGTATTTGACAGTTTTCATTACCTGCACCTACGTATTATGCCAACATACCATTCAGCAGGCAATAATCTAGGGAATCATTGTACCACTGCCCTAATTTATAAAGGTCAAGACCTGGTGCTATCTGTCCCCAGAACAAGTAATTGCCACACAAATTGGGACAGATTGAGTGAGCTGAACTTTAGATGGCACCGTTAATTTAGGTAAGCATTACTCATCAAACTAATTAAGCATAATTGCTTTTTTTTTTTTTCCTTTGAGCATGGAACACCATGGCCATTATTCCTACGCTAACCTTTAAAGAGCCTTTACTTTTCATAGAAATGTGAAAGTTATTTTTTAAAAGAATTCTTTATCACACTGCTGATGAAGAACAGATCCAAATATAATTGGGTGCCTTTCTGTAAGCATTACTCATCAAACTAATTAAGCATAATTGCTTTTTTTTTTTTTCCTTTGAGCATGGAACACCATGGCCATTATTCCTACGCTAACCTTTAAAGAGCCTTTACTTTTCATAGAAATGTGAAAGTTATTTTTTAAAAGAATTCTTTATCACACTGCTGATGAAGAACAGATCCAAATATAATTGGGTGCCTTTCTCAGTTGGAAATTTATTATGTATAAAAATCATGACAGCTCATTTTGTACATCATGAAAGATACTTCTTAACTTGATGGTTACTTAGTGAGGCTGCTTGACCTAATAAAAATAATCAGGTAGTTAGTGTACCAGCACTACCTCAGTTGCAGGACGTGAAGCTATTACTGTCAGTACTGCTTGAAACAGTACAGCTTCACTTGGAGTATGGGGTCTGGGGCAAAATGGCTCCGTCTGTACAGACCTCTAGTGTGTATACCTTCAAGAGGATCTTTCAATTTTTTCAGCGGCTGATGGCAATTCTATGTTTCATAGATGTTCCAACTGCTTCTAACCAATACTGGAGACTCAAGCCTGGAAACCGGATTTCTTCAGGATTAAGAGTTTACCTAGGTAATGTGAAACAACTTTTGAACAAAATCCCTAGTCCCAAGGTCTACATCCCACAGTCCTTTTTTACACTAGAGGCCAGGAGGCATCGGGCATAGTCTATGCATATCCCTTGTGTCAGTTGTTTGCATAGACATTCACATTGACAGCAAATTACTTGATATAGCATACAGGATTTCTTTAAGGGTACTTAAAAGAAGAATTCTTAAGAACAGTGTTCCAGCTAAAATGTAGAGAAAATGCTAGAGCATGATGAGTTTTCTACAGGGATGTTACTTCATTCACAAATGGTTTCATCTTTCCAGATTCCCAAGTTCAAAATGTGTTCAATGAAGCAAAAGGAAGCTCAGACACTGATTTTATTACAGAATTTTCCCCAAGAAGGTAGGACAGCATTCAGAAGCCCTTTCTCATGTCTCACATATCCAGATATCCTTACAGCAATGTAACATGGTGCCAACTGCGTTGGACTGTAAATGGAAATACTGCTTAAAATTTGTATGAGATCAGGTTTGTCTGAATTAACCTCAAATTAACAGCCTGGAGGTCATGTGATCTTTTAGTTTCCTAGAGATGTTTCTCCAGCACAGAAGAAAATATGTTGGCAAAGTAGTGAGGGAAATGTACATTATTAATTTTCTGTGCTCTGTGGGTAAGTGGGAGATTCAAGTTACCACATCTTCACCTTAAGAGGATTTAATTTATTTAAAATTTAGATCTGATGGTTTTTTAAAAAAAACTTTTGTTCAGGAGTGCAGCTGTGAATCTCATAACATATTTTAGTCAGCTTTAAGTGATATAGCTTTTATTACATATAATTATGTAACCGGAACAAGTTACATAATTAAGGTGGTAGATGCCCCATCCCTGGAAACATTCAAGGTCAGGTTGGATGGGGCTCCAAGAAACCTGATCTAGTTGAAGATGTCCCTACCCATGGCAGGTGATGATCACTAGATGACCTGTAAAGGTCCCTTCCAACCCAAACTATTCTATGATTCTAATTATAAAAAGGTACATCTTTAGCAACTAGACAAGGTTTTCTGGGTGTAATCTTGGATTTCAACTGTTCAGTGCACTGAGATTCTCCTATATGTATACTTACAGCATATGGGAGAAAGAGCGATGTTTTACTGAAACTTATTGCTTTCAATACCTTTGTAAAATCATTGCTTTAGAATATATGAACATGGCCAGATGTGGACATGAAGCCCTCTGCCTATGTTAGTGCACAAATGTTAAACCCTGAAGTGTTAAACCCTAACTCTTGGAGGTTATCCGCCTGTCCCAGGGGTTGCTGGTTTGATTACAGAGCTGTGCTAACAGCTTCTGTACCTGGTTGGCTAGTGTCTGGCCAGCATGGAGCGTTGGAAGAACATGCCTATGTCTGCTTGTGATGGTCCTTGTAAATATACTCTTTGATTTTCTTAGGCTCTGGGTTTTCTGGAAGACACAGTGATTTGTAGCTCTGATATATGAGGTTATCTCAAATAAACATATATGTAAATACATATATTTATAAAACTATACAAATATGCATGTGTGACAGAGGTAGGATGTGATAAATTGCAAGATTAGAATATTATTTGCTGAATCACAAATATGATATATGAAAACCTTACTATTTTAAAAAGGAGCAGCTGCAGTGTTTTTTTAACAGATGCACCCCATGCTAGTAGGAGTATCTCCATCAGAATAATGTGTCAAGAGGAGGGAAGAAACACACTATCTGTACTAGCAGTTTTTTCTTAATTCTGTTTACTATGATTTAGGGCAGAAAAGCAATTTAAAGCACTGTATACATGAGGGTAGTTTGTTCCCTAGAAGAAATTTTAGGGATACAGCTCTAGGTTTCTGTATGTGTATCATGTCTCTGGGTTCAAATTTCATAGAAGTTAAACTGACTTTGATCTCATGAGCGTTTGATCAGCATGTTAGTGCTGCTACATAAGCATATAGAGATTTTTGACTTTGGATAACAGTCAGCACTGTTCTTTAGATTAAGGCTCCCAGAACTGATTCCTTGTTTAAAATGCTTCTAAAGGTATTTAGGGGCTGTACAGTTGCCAGTATTTCTATTATAGGCTATTTTCAGGAGTAAAATCCTACCATTTACACATGTGGATCTGTACAGCAAACCAATTGGTTGTGAGGAACTGATGCCCACACAATGCATATTTTTAATGGTTTCCTTTTGGGTAGCTTAACCTGGTCTCTTAGGCTGAACATCCAGTAGAGGATGGAGCATATTAGGTGTTCTCCTGGAGTGCATCTTCCAGCTCATTTTCTCAGAAAGAAATGCAATTCATTAAATGGTTTTGCAATGCCAAAGAAAATGCAGGCATGATTGGGAGATCTACTTCAAAAGTGCAGTCCTGATTTGAGTAATAAATGTGGATGTATCTGCACCCCTACTCCCCTACTTAACTCTGTCTCCCTGTTGCAAACAGGATCTGTGTGATAATGGCTCTTTTCAGTTTTTTATATTTTTATTTTCTCTATTCCAAATGTATCAGAGGAGCTGGGCAGGAAGTGGTTTCTGATACTACAAAGTACTTTGTGATTGCAGTTTTCCTGTTTCACCACCCAGGATAAGGTTGGCAGCTTTTAAATGTCTTCATGAAAAATTAGGGTAAGGAGAGATGTTCTCTGAATACTGCTAGCAGTGTATTTTCTTCTGAGAAAGGTTGGACTCCTGAGAAAACTTTCAGTTCTGGTGAGTGAATTTGGCAATTGCGACAAAAATGCTTTATCAGCTTAACTCTCCATCGCAGGTTAATGATGTTGATAAATGAACTAAACTTGAGTTTTTGTTACAATTCCGAGTCTTAATTTACAAATGAAATCCAAAGGAACACAAAACAACTGGCATTAGGAGAACATTATCTCAGTAAATACAGATATAAAGATGCAAGCTGATTGCCTACAGTACTCTGTACAGTAAACCTAGCATCATCTGGTGTCATAGAAAGACTCGCAGAGCTGAAAGTGGAAAGGAAAGAAGATGCACATGAAATACTAATGTAATTCCCACTTGCCTGCAATGAAACGTGTTACTGAAATCTATTAGCCATTGAAATAGTGTTAGCACTGACCTAACTTGTCAGCCATTGATTAAATATTTAATATATAGTCATGATTAAATATTTAATATATAACCATTAATATATAAGCATGCAATATTGCCATCATTGATGAGTATGAAGACTTTCATTACGAAATGGATGACTCTAAACAATAACAAATTTGTTTGTAAATTTTCTCCTAAAGAATATATCATGAAATAGAACCAGAAGAGAACATCTATACTACCTGGATGATCTCTGAAAAGGGTTCTGCCATTTTTGCTTGTATTTGTATAGATCTTTTCTTAGTACATGCAGAGTGCTTTACATTTGGTATGTGGAATGACTGGTAATTCTTTAGCTCATTATATATGAGAATCAATAAATGCAGACCTGAACATATGAAATAAGGAAGTTAATTAAATATTGTTAGATCATGTTGGTTATTTGTTTTTTTGCTGTTTTGTTGGTACTTTCTTCCCCTACTAAATTACTGGTGTTAATGGCACCCAACATTGAACACAGTTTATCTAGTAGTTTGATTACTAAGGGCCTTTTCTATAAATAAAAGTGTTAATTCACAGGACTTGCTACTCTCTTATAGAGAAAAAGTGTTGAAGATTTTATGGTTGGAATTTTATTATTTCTCATTCTGGGCTTTGTTGTTCTTGTCTGTGCTTACCACGGAGCTTACCAGAGACATCTGCTATTAAAGCTTACTTCAAAGGAAGTGGGAATACAAGGGGAGTGCTCCACATATATTTGAACTCACAAACTGTTAAAACTAGAAGTGCATGTTTTCTGAACAAATCATCCTCCATGTATGTGACCTAACAATAAACAAAACAAGCAAAAAAATTTTCTCTGTTCCTTTGAGATGCTAATGAGTACTCTTGACCCTTCATTTCAGCAGGCACTAGTACTGTACAGGTAGTGAAGAGATGATGCTCATACTCTTTTCTGTTACAAGGCCATGTATTTTTAAAAATATATGCAATATGGTCCCTGTTTCTCATAAAGTGCAGACACTGATCGAGATTGCTACAAGTCTAGAATAAGAGGCATGTATGCACATGGTATCAACCAGGATTATTCTGAGTTGGATACCTTTTGATTTGAGAGTTGTTAGCCTTTTCAGAGCAGATGTCCAGGTAATGATCTGAAAGAATGTTCTAAAACTTAGTCTTTTTGAGTTAGAAAATGGCAACTTCTCCTTTTCCAGTAGATATGACAGTGGATTTACGGAGGAGGAATTTCAATCCAAATGCTTTAAAACAGCCACAGACTGCCAAGATGTTAAGTGTGTGTGTTTGTGTTTTTCTCACAAGTTTCTTCTCTCCGTTGCACTGCAGATAATGCATTGGTACAGGATGGAACTGAAAGCTTCTGTTATGTTTTATTTTAAGACAGTTTTGTTGTATTGGCTTAGAATGAATTGGTAAGACATGTTAGAAATTGCAAAGTTTTAAATGGTTTGGAATAAGAATTCAACTAAACTGAATAGAAAAGATCCAGTTCTTTGAGGGACTTGCATGGTTTCATTTGCTAATGAGATTTGTGTACTTAGACAAGTTCACTGATGTGTTTGGTGCCTAAGGGTTTTTCTTTGGCCAAGCCCTTTGTAGCAGCACAAACTGAAATCAATCTCAATACAGCAGGAAAGTTGACAAGAGTGCTATTAAGTAGGGTATTGACTCAGTGAACGTCTTTGGGGCATATCAAAATGACCACAGGAAACTTTGGTTACTTGCTCACAGTCATCTTTAGGCAAACCTTGTTTAGGAGAAAATATTCTGTTTTTTTCTTCCCTTGGTTTGCATTGGCTCATCAGTGTATCTCCCATCCTTGCTGCCTTCATTAGCACCCGTGCTGTGAAGTGATTACTGTAGGTGGGGAGATTAAAATCTTGCTTGTTAGGTTTCAAGTGCATCTTGAGAAATGCATATTGCACTTCAGAAATCTTTTTAATTAAAGCCTCTGAAAACTGTATTTACTCTTTGAATTCAACACTTAGCAGCTGTAACACGTAGACCCCTTCACAGAGAATGGCTGAACTACCTGAGAGAAGACAGAGCTTTGAAAAGATTACATACGCCCTAAGAGGGTAAGGGCTAATTTGCTACTGATGGAGCAGTACAGGCCACTTAACTGCATCAGTTTTAACGGCCTTAATGTGACTAAATTTCCTGTACTGCTGTGGCAATAATCAAACAAAGGTTGCGACTTCCAATGTCCTTGTTACGGCACATTCGGTGGAGAAGACATTCAGTTCAGACATACGATGTGCTGTGGATCAGCTCTTGTATCAAGATGATTAGTTCCTGAAAGGCATAACAAATGACTCAAAAAGGTACTGGAAGGCCATGTGAGACCCTGTTTGAAGTTGCTACATTTAACTACCAGCACATGAGTGGTACCACCTACACTCTTTACACGAATAGATAAAATAGCTGTCATCTGCAGTGCACTGAGGGACATTTTCTCTCTGCACTAAGCCAAGATAAATTGTATTACTACAGAAAATACTTTTTAGAAATCTTATATGCTTATTTCAAGGCTGCAAATTAGCTGTTAATTGGCACTATATTTACATCCTTGTTATGGAGAAGTCCTGGAGCATATCTAAAAGAAAGCAGTAACCTCCACGCTCTACTTCAGTATTACCTTATCTTAAGAGCAGGGGTCCCATTGCAGAGTGCTGGGGCACCGACAGCAAGGAGAGGAAGGCAAGCGGGTGTAGTGCAAACAAGTGTCACACATCAGTACTCCTCCACCTCCTCCACGTCTGTGTCTGTGGTGCAAAGGCTTTCAGAGGCATAATAATATGATTTCTGGTGTTTCAGGAAATGGTGCCCTCTGAGAACTGTTTTTCAAGGTATTGTGGAGAAATGCATCTGTTGCCTCTTTGTGCAAATAACCTAATAGGTAAATCAGTTCCAGTGTGGCATATGTTGGACTGTTGCCTGGTAGTTTTAGGATAGCATGCAAGCTACATGTAAAATTGGAGTAAAGAGACAGCTGGTGCAGTTTTTCGTGGCTGAGGGAAATCTTCATTGTTGACCAGCATGTATTGCATCTGTCATGTTATTTTTTGAATCTTTAGAATAAAAACATGATGCAATGTGTCTCTAGCTGTTCTACTGTTTTATTTATTATAAACCAAAGAACTTTGTGGCATTTTGACGTGTTAAACACACTAATTAGCCTATTTACAAAAATTCATTTCCACTCTTTTCTTGCTGTAGTGGTCCACGCTTTACTCTCTTCATAATCCATACCAAATTCCCTTATAAATCTGTATTTTTTGTTAACTGCTATAGTTTTAGGGGAAAAAAAAGACGTTTCTGCTTGCTTCCTTAAAATATGTTACTCTCAAATTAAAACAAACAGAGCAGTTCTCTGAAGTATCATCTGACCTCATTCAGAGAAAGGAAGAATTTCCTTATGTAAAATGTACACCATCAGAATTGGCTGTCAGTGACAAAAGTGAAACTACGACATACCTTTCTATATGATATTCAGAGCAGCTTCTTTTGGCAGTTGCTACCTCACAACCACAGTTTCATACACTTGCTGACACACCATTAAAAATCTATCATTGTTAGTAATCTGTCATCGTAGAAATCAATGGATAAGCTTTGCTGATCCTGTGTTTATCCTGCAGAGCAAGAGCATGTAACAAAACAACAACCAAAAAAAAAAAAAAAGCTGCATTGTGCAGTATAATTATTAATTCCAAAGCAGATTGCTGGAGCAAAAATTGCAAGTTAGAAATGACGGTAGAGTGTACAGTCTGAATTCTGAAATGTTCTTGCTTTAAAGTGTCAGGACTGCATCATATAGGAAATTCTTTTTATTTGTTTGAATAAGGTGTTTGTTCTTGGTGCTCTCATTTAAACAATGATATTCTAAGTATTAGCTGTGGTCTGTGATTTGTTGGGATGAAGATTCTTCTGAATACACCATTTAAAAACTATGGTTAGGGATGTTATTCTGCAAATTTCTTTTGTTCTGTGGAAGAGTAATCTTTACCTTTACATAAATTACTGCCTTCGTCATAATTTATTGCAGCTTCTGACATTTAGCCACTCAAAATATGTTTTCTGCCCTAAATCTAACCAGTATGAAAGCAAAATAAGAGACAACTTCAATATACAAATTTATATGTGTAAGCTACTAAAGATATAAGAGGAGGAAATAATACAGTAGAAATTAGCAGCAGTTATGCAGCTATCAAAAATTTATAGAAAGGACCTGCTTTATACAGCAGGTAATGCCAAGAATACAAATCATCTCCTTGAAAAAAGGTCTTAGGGCTTTCCCAGGGAAAAGAAGTTGACTAGTGGCTGTCTTTTCCTTACTGTACTTAATCTGTGATGGTTGTTTATTACTATATGCTAGAAATCAGAAGCCTGTTAGTATCTGATTTAACAGCATTTATTCTGGGCTTTTCACTGCTCCACTATAAGAAATAGTGTCTCTTTCAATACCAAAGCAAAAAACAAGGGCAAGGATAGAACAGCAAGTCATAGGTAATATAATAAAGCCCATCGTTCTTGTGAAGGGATGAAACGCACCTCCTGTGAAGCTCTGACTCTGCAGAGCTCCCAGGAAGAAAAACGGGAAATCTGTTGGGGTTTTGTGGCAGAGCAGTGGGATCTAAAGTATTTGGAAACATAATGCACCTTCTGCTGGCCTTTAGACAGACTTATTATATAGAATCATAGAATCATTGAGGTTGGAAAAGACCTTTAAGATCATCGAGTCCAACCGTTAACCTATCACTACCACGTCCACCACTAAACCATGTCCCTTATATGATGGTAAGTAGTAACTGAGCCGATCTTTTGAGCTCAGTCCTTTTGCATTTTTAATATCAATGTAGACTCCAGGACAAGAAATGTCTCTTATTTTGCTTTCTAAAGCCTTCCATATTGAGGGCCAGATATTACTCAGCTTCTGAAAGAATCCCACTCATAGTTCCTTACTGTGAGTACCACCCAGAAACCTGTTAGCCTGGGCATAGGGCTGGCCGCTCCTTTTTGGTCAGGCACCAAATGGGAACAAATTAGGCAATTCCTGCCCAAGCCTCCAGAAACAGGCAAGCCCAGATTTTCAAATATCAGAAAAATGTGCAGAGACCTTGCTACAGAGGGATGGCGCAGGATGCTCAAATCTATGGGGAAACTAAAAGAGTTGGTAGGTTCACTGAGTGCAATACTTTCTGCATCTATGTACTGCTGTCCTTAGTGCTTCCCTGTTGAGCGTTAGCACAGCCAGCTCCACAGCAGTGCTGCAGTTATGTCCTATATTGACTATGCCCAATTTGAGATGCGCTGTACCTGGGGCTTCTACTTTAGCTGTAGATATAAGGCCTTAAGACACCTTCAGACCAGGCACCAAGTGTCTCAGTGTGGCTTTGGCTGCCCAAAATGGCTGCCTAAATTTGAAAATGCTGATTATCTTGTATTGCAACCATATAATAGCCCAGTTTGATTTCCACTTTGATATGTAAAGACGAAAAAAGCTGCCACAAAAGGTAAGTGAAATATTTCTAATGTCTTCTATTTTATGGATGGACCTTAAAAATATAACCACACAAAGCAGCATTTTTTAATCAGAAAATAAATGGCAATCACTTGAAAAAGAGATATGAAACAAGAAAGAAAACAAATATTTAGCCCTGTAATCAAAGACATTGACTGACTGTGTACATTAGCTGGATGTTACACTATCTATATTTCCATTTACTCATACATCTGCTTTTTTCTCAAAAGTATGAGAAATAAAAAGCTACTTATTCCTCAATAAAACTGCTCTATCTCCTTAAGAGATAATGTGGGATAGGTGATCTGTCCCAATTCTCCAAATTGAAGTTAATGAAGGAAATAAATAGGAGAGAAATGCACAGCTGGGGGAAGGAAGAAAATACAGTAAACAACTAAAGAACATGCCATGTGAAAATAAAAATTGGCGAGGATAGTGAGAAGAGTAAAGAAGGGAAGGAGAAGTGAGAATATTAATGAAAGTTGAAAAGGGCAATTTAAAACAATTGGAGACGTAAAAACGTCTAGACAAGTGAGAAAAACAGTAAGGAAGTAAAAGAAAAGTAAAAGCAGCATGCCCCAAAGGTGAGATTTTCAAAGGGAAGATATGTAATTAACTAGAGTTAATAAAAGTTGGACTATTAGCTGTTTTCTGAGTCTCTTAACATCTCCCTCATCTTTGTCATGGTGGTTATTTCATCATAACAGCAAGAGCTTGTTAGAAATTCTCTGGTTAAAGTTGTGCTGGTTTGACACATGTTAATTTTTCCAAGACAAGTATTTCATTGAAAGGGATGAAATCTGACAAAATATTTTTTGGTATTTGGGGTAGGAAAGAGAGAAAAAGAGTGGAAAGCCCATAGCTGAAAGGTGAGGGTACAGCCCGCTGGCATGTCAGGACCCATCCTGCAGACTGGGAAATTAAAATTGTCTACCACAAACTGAGTATGTCTCAACTGCTGGGCTGCCGGTTTTCCTGGGAATGGCCTTTTTGCTTGGTCTTGCTTTGTGCTATTTTGCCTTTTGCACAAAACATTTGGAAAGGTTAGATCCAAACTGAGTTCCCAAATCTGTGTTGTTGGGGTTTGTTTTTTTTTTTTTTGGTATGTTTGGGTTTTCTTGTGCATGCATGAATGAGAAGTCCCATTGTTTCATCAGTCATACATAGAGCATCATTGCGTTATGTTTTTTGATATGTATTCTTTGCCACAATTTAACTCTCGAGGTGCTTTGTTTATGTGCTCTATTTGAAAACCATGGGGTACTTCACACACTGGGTTTGGTGGTTAGCACCTTAGCATTGGAAGCAGTGTTTGGAAAACACCCTATGTTTTCCCTCTCCTTTAAAGATAACCTTTTGCTTTCAAGCTATACTGTATTTATATGTAATTCATTATATTAGTCCTGCTCTAGTTTTTGCCTCCTCTTAAATATTGAACTCTTTCTGTTTCTCATTATCACTCCCTTTTTCCATTCCAAGGCGTCTTTTTTTTTTCTACAACTAATTTCTTTTTCTGTAGTCAACACCCTTTCTCTAGGCCTTTATTTTGAATTTAACAAACACTCTAGATTAATTCTCTGCCTTCCATAGGTGCCTGCAGGACAGGAGACTGGGGAAATGAATGCTCCTCATTATCCCTTTTGTGTGTTTGCCAACCACTGTCTTTGGTCACAAACTTTTTGTCTCAGCCTTCTTTTTGTTGTATGAAAGGGCAATTTATGTGTGTATGCATATATATATATATGTGCGTGTATGTCTGTGTAGGTGGATACACACACATATATTTGTGAATTTAAATATCTCTCCTGGTAATTCTCAGTTAATAGTCTGCAGTATTTGTTTTTCTGGAGAGTGAAGTGAATGCTTTGAACTTGTTTTGCTTTCACTGGGGTGACTAGAAGGACACATACAAATTTGGCTGCCCTTCAGAACATTACCAAAACCCTTCTAATTACTGTCATTGTGTCACCACCTGTGGGGGGCTACCTTCTACCAGGGTGGGTGTGTTGTGATTAGCTTTTGTTTTAATGCTATTAATAGGGAAAGCACAGAAAGAGATGAGCACATATGAACTCCTGAGTATGGTACACATTCCTGGGAGTGCATGAAGTTTCCCAGTGTCAGACCCATTGTTCCCCAAGCAGAAACATTTGTTTATGATTGGAATAATAAGCATATTTTGGCAGTCCTCGGTCTGAGGAATATGTGTAAGAAACAAGTGTCAAGCCAAATGTGTTACTTGAAGCCTGAAATTAGACTTGAATATGCAGTTATAAAGGGGTGTTTTGAAACATCCTTTCTACCAATAAAGTCTTTCAGTCTCAGTTGCTCAAAGAGCTGACAGTCAGGGTTTTGCAGACTCTGACTTTATTGCATTATTTTTCTGTACATTTCAAGAGCATCTTGCATTCAACAGCTGGAATCACAAGGTACTACTTTGACATTGTGTTGATGAAAATTTGCTTTTTTGGGGTGAAACCCATAACTTTGTTCTCTTGAATAATAAATAAAATGCTGAGTGTTTTAGCTTGTTCTAGCTCAACACAGAGCTGCTTCGTTTTCAAAGCTTCTGGTGGCTGTGAGTGGGAGGCTGTCAGGTGGAGAAGCCCTACAAACCTTTGTCCTTTTGAACTAGGTTGCAGAAATCTTGCGCCAAATCGTAGTGCTCTTGCATTGCATTGTTGAGTAACTAGGTGACAATATTGCATGGAGCTACATGAGCAGAGTAATACCTAGCTTCCAGAGGAATGGTCAGAAAGTGGATGTCCAGTTTTAAGGAGGTGGATTGCTTCTTATTATCATGCAGGAGGACCCCGGGTTTATTCTGCTCTAATCACTTGTATGGTTCTAATTTCTTTTATTACTTGTCGTCTTAAATTCTTCCAACTCGTGTTTCTCCTGGCTTTAATACCCCACAGAATGAAACAGTTACCTAAGGATTGATCCTGCTTGAATTGAGGTAGGGGCAGGAAGAGAAAGTTGAGAAAGACAAAAGGCTGATACATACGAAAGAAAAAGGCATGTGTATCAGAGTTCCTGAAACATTTAAAATCTTACAATGCATAAACAGAGCCAGTTGCAATGTAGTTTATAAAGACTCTCACTGAAACTTATAATTAGATGTTACACAAGGGCAGGTAACATTTCAGAAACAGGCAAGACATCTGACCCAACATGCCTGCTTACTGAAATGGAACGGCCTTAGGCTCTCCTGAGATCATCGCAGAGTAACTCCCCAGATTTCGATTAAAGGACTTTGCTTCACCTCCGTGCAGGTTCGTCCTTTAAGAAAAGGAAATATTTTCTCACTCTTCAAACTTCTGATTTTCTGTAAGCACCAAAGCTCCTCACATTATTTAAAATGTTTTAAAAACTGGTAAAATCACTTGGGAAAAAATCCATTCTGCACTTGGCCTTTACTAGCTGGTATGCTTATTAGCATTCTTGTTCTCACACCATGTTCTCTCAGTGACAGCACTTACCCCCACCTCAGCTGATAAAATTTAGCTACATACTTTTCCTTTACGCTTTTCGACAGCTGCTGTAGAGGCTTTACAATTGGAGGCGTTTGAAATTGCCTGCCAGCATTTCGCATTGCTGGGTTTTAAAGCAGTCTAATACTAGAATACTTGCACTTTGCACCCCTTTGATGACTCTGAGATCTCAGAGCGCTGTGTACAAATTTGAATTTAGCATCATGATCCCATGTTGTTGAGGGGTAAACTAAGTGACCTATCTGCCCAAGCTGATACAGCACGTCACCTGCAGAATGCGTGATCTAACTTAAACTGATTGAAACAGAAAAAAATATTCTTTTCATTTACTTTTAATCTTTTCAGTCTTTTAATCTCTTTTTGGATAACTGGTGAACCCATTGGACCAGTTTCCTTGGATGCTGTCAACATTTTTTTTCCCGCATGAGTGACACGCTGTATTCCTTCAGCACGGGGAGTAGAAACGGAGAGAGGAAGGTGGCTTCATCTGAGGAGGACAGTTCAGGAGCAGGCTGCTCCTGTCCTCCCCAGTGGACAGAGAGCAGGTGAGTGTGCCCTTGGCACCTGGTGGAGAGGCACAGATGAGAGAGGGTGCAAACCCTGGGTAGAGCAGCGCTTGTGCCCTGGCTGTAACCCATCTCATCGATCGCACACATTTAAAACTCAGTCATCAAATTTGATAGTGCAGGGTGAGGGATCTGTAATTCCACGTAAGTCTCTTGGAGACTACGTGGAAGCGGGAATGCCAGGGTGGAGAATCTGCTTCTCCTTTGGGTGTTTGAATAATACCTGAACCAACTAATAGATTTTGCAAGTATGTCAGAAATAAACACTCAGGGTGAGATTTTTACATGCCGGCTGCCCTAATCTAAAGCAAATCTGTCATTCTTCTTGCTACTTAGTCTTCCGCCAGGTTACTGAGCTAAACTGTCTCCAAGCTACTGAAAACAGTGGGGCTGCTTCGGCAGGAGCGGGAGGAGAGTAAGATCACCCTGTTTGGTTGGCAGCAAGCCATTCGATCTGTGAAATGCCACTCCCATTCCTGAGCTGTGGAAAGGACCAATAAGCACTGTTCAAAGATGTATGCATTTATCTTAGTGATGTAGCTTGTCTTAAGGAAATCCTGTGCACGCTGAGGTTCTCCCCCACCCATAATCTCTAGCCACGTGTTACCACCTGGATAGCATCCCTGAAGTTGTGTCAGTTCAACTCTTTATGAGGATGTGTACTGAATGGACCAAGGAATCAACCAGGCTGGAAAGTAATCCAATAAAAAATGTTATGCTTAACCTTGATTGGTTCTGGGTTAAAAATTAGATTTACTATAGTTACCTTCATTATTCCTGCAAAATAATATTTTAATTTTCTGGTCTCCTTCTGCCTTTCCTTCCCTTCACAAAACTGTAAGGATCCAATTATTTTTCCTTTGCTTAAATCAGTGAGAATTTTGTTAGGTTTGTGCCCTAGGAAATAACAGATTTAAATTCATTCAGCTCCCCCTTCCAGAGCTGTTCATCCAGGGCTGTATGGTTACTCCTGCGGGGGCAGACTGAGGTGATGCCTGCCTTTCAGTAACTGTGTAGGAGAAATTTTCTGTGCAGTATTTCTATGTACCTGTTTAGATTCACTCCTTTCCTGGGAAGGGTCATTATTTCCCCATCATCTGATGGTCCCAATCTGAAATGAGTGTCTTACGTAGTTTTGGTGATAGGCCTAGAAATGTGTGTCTGATGTGAATAATCTAGTTGCTTTTTAATATGAATAATAATGCTATAGGAAAAATGTACGGGTAACAACAAGGACTGGGAATGTGGAGGTGCTTAAATGAAAAATAGTGCAGGATATCTATATCTGTACAGGAGGTAAAATGTTTCTTACTGTATTTTCTGGACTTATTCCAGTTTGAATGAGACCACTTGTATTTTTTTAAGCAGTATTTGAGGGGTATATTTCAAAGGACAACTGTGGATTTCAGAGAAATTCTACCTTTTGTGTCAAAACATGGTGATGTTTGACACATTGCTGTGACCTTCTACTAAAATTTTCTTTGATTTCACATCCATTTTTTTCATATTATCATGTTTCACACTAACACAGATTCTACAGCCTGTGAAAGGCGGGATTGTCCTAGTAGATTTTAGTCGCCGTCACGGAAACATGGTGGG
>NW_009227512.1:0-758 GCF_000690835.1 Fulmarus glacialis | reverse complement strand
GTGGTGGGTGACATACAAGGTGGCACCAGATGACATATAGGGTGACATCAGGTGACATATAGGGTGACACCAGGTGACACACGACACCGGGTGACACATAAGGTGACACCAGGTGACACCAAGGGCAGCAGGTGACGTTTGGGAGGACATGGGGTGGCAATGGGTGACACTGAGGGTGGTGGGTGACACACGGGGTGGCACTAAGGGACACACAGTGACACCGGGTGACACATAAGGTGACACCAGGTGACACCAAGGGCAGCAGGTGACGTTTGGGAGGACATGGGGTGGCAATGGGTGACACTGAGGGTGGTGGGTGACACACGGGGTGACACTAGGGACGGAGAGGGCGACACTGGGTGACACCAGGGGATGGAAAGGGTGACACTGGGTGACAATGGGGGACAGAGGGTGACACCAGGGAATGGGAAGGGTGACACTAGGGGACACCGGGTGACACCAGGGGACGGAGAGGGTGACACTGGGTGACAATGGGGGACAGAGGGTGACACCAGGGAATGGGAAGGGTGACACTAGGGGACACCGGGTGACACCCGGGGACGGAGGAGGACATTGGGGACAGAGAGGGTGACACCAGGGGACATGGGGTGACACGGGGTGACACCAGAGGACGCCCCCCCACCCCAAGGGGACCCAGGCCTCCGGGACAGCCCCTCCCCCTCCCAAAGGGTGTAACAGGGGGCGGGGCTTTCCCAGGGGTTCCCATTAACGAGGGAGGTTCTTACTAACGAGGGTCC
>NW_009227511.1:25936-42473 GCF_000690835.1 Fulmarus glacialis | reverse complement strand
AGTTTTTTACCCAGCAAAGAGTATGCCCAACCAAGCCATAAGCAGCCAGTTTCTCCAAGAGAATGTTGTGAGAAACGGTGTCAAAGGCTTTGCTGATGTCTAGGTAGACCACATCCACAGCCTTTCCCTCCTCCACTAAGCGGGTCACCTTGTCATAGAAGAAGATGAGGTTAGTCAGGCAGGACCTGTTTTTCATAAACCCATGCCAACCGAGCCTAATCACCTGACTGTCCTGTACAAGCCGTGTGATGGCACTCAGGATGATCTGCTCCATAACCTTCCCCGGCACTGAGGTCAGACTGACAGGCCTCTGGTTCCCCGGATCCTCCTTTCTGCCCTTCTTGCAGATGGGTGTCACATTTGCTACCCTCCAGTCAGCTGGGACCTCCCCGGTTAATCAGGACTGCTGATAAATGATTGAAAGTGGCTTGGTGAGCACTTCTGCCAGCTTCCTTAGTACGCTTGGGTGGATCCCATCTGGCCCCATAGACTTGTGCGTGTCTAAGTGGTGTAGCAGGTCTCTAACTATTTCCCCTTGGATTATCAGGGCTTCATTCTGTTCAGCCTTTTCCTCATCCTTTGTCACTACATTTCCCCCCGCATCCAACAAAAGATGGAAATTCTCCTCAGCCCTCCTTTTGTTATTAATGTATTTATAGAAACAATTTTTACTGTCTTTTATGGCAATAGCCAGATTAAGTTCTAGCTGGACTTTGGCCTTTCTAATTTTCTCCCTGCATAACCTCACAACACCTTTGTATCCTCCTGAGTTACCTGCCCCTTCTTCTGAAGGTCATAAATTCTCCTTTCTTTCCTGAGTTCCAACCAAAACTCTCTGTTCAGCCAGGCCGGTCTTCTTCCCCACCAGCTCGTACTTCGGCACAGGGGGACGGCTTGCTCCTGCAACTTTAAGATTTCCTTCTTGAAGAATGTCCAACTTTCCTGGACTCCTTTGCCCTTCAGGATTCTGTCAACCAGTCTCCTAAAGAGGCCAAAGTCTGCCCTCCGGCAGTCCAGGGTAGCAGTTCTGCTGACCCCCCTCCTTACTTCTCCAAGAACCGAAAACTCTCGACTTCACCACTATGGCACCAGAACACCTCAAATTTTGATGCACGTATCCTTTTAACCCTGTGGGGTAAGGAATACTTGGACACAGACATTACTTACATTTACACAGACATCTTAGCTTGCAGCCAGAATATCCAGAGTGTTTAAACATGCTGGCACTAAAGCAGGAAAATCATTAGTCCATAAAGTTTGAATTTCAGCATAGTAGCTCTGGCAGTCCTTGGGAAGCAGGCCAGCGCTCCAGATCCACCTCGGGGCATGCCAGCTCATCTCATGCATGTATTCCAGGCTCAGTCCTAAGAGAAGGCAACTTGATGCTGCACGCAAGATTCAGGCTGAGGTCAAAATGACAAAACAAAATCACTCTGTCTCCCTCAAGCCCTCACCTCCCTCAGCCACATCTTTAAACATCTCTCCAAATTTTCATTGCAAGAACTTGTACAACCCTCGGGCAATATTCCTGTATTTCACGCCTGATACCTTTGCGTACCTTTACAATTTCCAGTAGAAGAAAAAACCTTTCTTGTTGCTCCAGTGGTTCCACAGTTATCCCCATGTGAACTGGGAGAAGGGAAGTGCTATTTAAAATTATTTTCAGTCTTCCCACCTGCTACAACCTAGCAAGCAGCTCACTGCTCTGTTTCTCGCTGGTGGGTGGAGTGAAAGCTCTTTTAAGAAACGTATTGCTCCCTCCACCCAACTAGATAAGGGACTGTACTGATCTGTTCCTAACTGGTACCATTGATCTCATCTGTTTCTAACATAACTCCACAAATATTTTAATTGCCAACAATTAACTGCAAATATAGATGGAGGAAGGCAAAAAGGTTCTCAGAACTGGATTATTCCACACTTCTAAATGGATTTAATGCTAGATAGGATGCAGGACTTGGATGTGAATCTGGCATGAGTGATCCCACACTAAGTTTATGTCCTAAAGACATGTCCCAGAACACACCTCCATTGTCCTATACTCTAAGGAGTTTTTCCTTCCCAAGTGCTTATCCTCTGATCGACTCACAAATAATAAAGTTACTTTCCTTCTTTTTTTAAATGAGGTAGATTAAATAAGTCATTTTTTAAATTTAGATTTCTTCATGAAAATTCCCTTTGCATGTCACAGTACACCTTCTGTGGACTGGGTTCAGTTCTGTGACATAGGAAATGTCATAGTAGGTAAAACTCAGCTTCATCAGATCCAGCAAACCATCTCCTGTAGTGTAGAAGTCATTGTTTGTGGTTGTTTAAAGAAGCAGCATAAGAAATATTCCTCCCTTATACGAATCAAAAAAATCTTAATATTGTATAGGATAATCATTGATGGTCTTTTCTTCTAGCTAATTTTCTGAACCCTTTTTAAATCTACTTTATCCTTCGGGCACTACAAAAATCTTGTGACAATGAGTTCCAGAGTTGAAACGTGCTGTGTGAGAAAAGTGCTTCCTTACGTTTACCTTAAACGAGCAGCATAATTTCATCAGTTGACCCCCAGTTCTTCAAACATTGTCAATAGCAAACATGGCAGTTCATATACTCTGCACTATTTATTACTTTATATACTCTATAATTGTGTCCCTCAGTCATTTTTTTTCTCCCCGAAGACCCATAATCCTAGCCTAATTGCTCTTCACACAAAAACCTCTTCACATCTAATCTTTGCTGCCCTTGTCTGTTTCAACAATTTTTCTGTTGGAAAAAGCGGGGACAGAACTTCATACGGTATTCAGGACACGAGGTGATCCTGGCTTTATACAGAGGAAAAATGATGTCTACTATTCTGTTCTTGATGCTTTCTTTGTTGTTTCTATGATCTTCAGCTTTAACTAAGCACCTTTCACAGGGCTAACCACAGTAACTCTAAATGTCTTTCCAAAATACCTATACGTCATTTATGAACCCATGGCAGTGTAAAAATTGTTAGGATTATGCTTTCTTGCATCTATTACGTTTCATTTATCAGCACTGAATTTTGTCTCCTGTTTTATCTCCAACCACTCAAAATCACAAGATGTTTACCCTTTTGTTGTCAGCTTGAAGAATTCTATAGTATCACCAAACTTGGTCACCTCATTAAGCAGCTGCTTTTCCAAATAATTTGTAACTGTGATGAACAGTACAGATCCTACCAACATTCCCTCTTTGTCTGTACTGACAACTTCTTTGCACTGTGAAACTGTAAATCCATCCCTACACTCTACTCCCCATCTTTTCACCTACCATTCTGCTTTTCTCCATACCTTTAGTTTATCTTGGATGCAGTTGACAAGAATTTCATACAGGATTCCAGGCCCATTTTTCCCAGTTAGAAAGGAGTTGAGTGTAGTTGTTTTTATTTCATAAAATAGGAGATAAAGCCACCTCTCTCTGGTCTTTCAGAGCCCAGCAGCAGAACAGCAAAGTGAACCCACATCTTCTGTCTAGTCCTGACCAGTAAGCTGCCTCCTTCTTTGTATCACTGCTGTTGGACACCGTCAGGACACACTTATACTGAGTTTAAACATGTGTCACCAGTATTTTTTCCCAGAAAATGGGAGGAGGAATGCAGACTTCAAAATGGACAGTGGTCAGTATCAGCAGTAGCAGTCATCTTCTTGATTGTCCATTCCTGTGTTTCCCCATAGCCTTCCAGTATATCAGAAAACCCTTGATTATCTCCATTACATATGTTAAATTTCTATCTATGTAATTTCTATTCAAATTAATTTTCTTTTTCTAGTCTGAGTTGCATACACAGCACAGAGATACAGTAGCTGAATTCATATTTTTTAGCTTTATGGGACAGTTATTTTTCTTTTTTCTGGTCTAAACTTCCTCCTTCATTACTGCTTCTCCTTGTATTTTCTACGAGCAAATACTTAGCTTAATATGCCAAGTAAATTGTCTTGCAAATTTGGATGAGCCCATCCAAAATCAGAAAGAAAGAATTGTACATAACAAACCCCTGATGTTTAGAAAATCAGCACTTTCCTTCATCATATAGTATCCATTCCTAATCAAAAGGAATATTTTAACCAGCTGAATCAAAGCATATCTATGCCTACTCCTGCTCTTCTTTATGGCTACCCCATTTCAGCAATTCACATTTTCACTAAGCATGTTGAGGATATGAAAAGACATTAAAACTTAGTGGTGTGACAACGTTGTGGAGGTGTATTAACCTAGTCGGCTTTCATGCTGACTCTGCAGTGATAAAAATGAGATGAACCAGTGGGTAAAAAATACATAGAGATATAATAACCAATCTGCTTCTTTCCTACTCATCTCTGGCTTCATGATGCTGAAAATCTCACTGGTTCAGCCTGGGGAAAGAAATCTTTCCATAATCCTACAAGAGTTTACAATCTACCATACAAATAAAAGTAATATGGTAATCAGCAGATAAACACAATAACACATGTGGCGTTAAATGAAGTCTCTTGTTCTCTCATGGGGAGGAAGAGAGAGACTTATTTGTTCAATATACCATTATAAAATTATCTAGTTTTAGGAAGAAAAAAAACAACATAAAGCACATTTTAAATTCTTATCTTTTGCTTTTTTTGTGAAACTTATTGATGAATAATTTAGAACTGTGTTTTAGCTATTCTCCTCTCTCTGTAAAAATGTAATCTGACTTAATTATGTGTCATCACAGTAATAATAGTAAAAGAAATCCACTCCGGGAATGAGTAGAGCATATAGTGTTTTATGAAAAGTCCAAAAGACATTATTTCAATTTACACAAAGTGGGTTTTAGCCCTAGAAATGCTTTTCTTCATAAAATTGTTTCCAAGCATTTCACAGGCCTCCTACCAGTAAGGGGAGTTGCACAGCAGAGGAATACAAAGGGTGGTGGCAGCCTTGGTTAAAGGCTGACAGGCTGATCATGAGGATTTTATGCACTCATTCACGAACTTAAGGTTGTTAAGGAATATTTTAAGCACCAGAAACAGAGGAGATGGAAAACTTCTATTAACCCAAGGCAAATCTATTTTGTTGAACCTTATCCATGCCACGTCAAGAAATCCATGCTGCACAATTAATTAAAAACAAAATTAGCAACAGCTTTTGCTGTTGTTTCTTCAGCCAAGTGGAGAAATGTGTAAGGACCATTTCAAATGAGATCACAATAAGATAGTATTTAAAGCTATCTCCTAAATCCAAATTCACATACACATTTTCATCAGAAGCAAAGTAGATTGGATACGTACACAGTGAGTCAGAGGTGTAAAGTCATAAACAGTACAGCCAAGGGCAATAAACATTGCATCATCTTGGACAGAGGATAACATTTTTATTTCGTTAAGGTACAGTAGCACATATCACCAAACAGACATTCTGTTGCTAAACGATAATAGCCACAGTGGCTAAAACTAAATATTATGTTACTGAAAGATGAGCAACTACAGAAAGTGAAGCCAGCAGCTTTCCTGCTCTACATGCACACCCTTTCTTATGTGAAAACTCCAGAGCTCCTCTCTAAAAAGGCATATTCAGAACAATTTGCATCATAGTTATACTATCTTTATGTCCAGGTCACACATGCCTAGGGAGTTTACTGTATTTCCTGATGAAGAAGGGGCTCACAGTCAGGTAACTAAGATGGCCATACTGTGGAAAAACAGAAGTTTAATAAACAAACAATAACCCAACTCATTAACTGTAATTGCTTCTGTCCTCAGAGAGCTGACACAAAACAGCCTTGTCTTCTAGCATGGAACATCTACTTATTCTGAGATGCAATCTCTAAAATGCAGAAGGTTAAAATTTCAAATATTAGTGCAGGAAAACCTGATTTATCCATAATGTATATTCATTATTGCTTAGACTTCCCTAGAACTACCATGATTTGTTTCTAAGAGAATCCACACAGGGATGATTTAAAAAGAGAAGTTGCTGGAAAACAGTATTCAAAGTTAATTTTCCCTTGTTAGTCCTTTTATCCTGTAAGTTTCTACCTGACATCAGTTGCTCAATGGACTGCAGTTATTGCAAAAGGGCCTGAATTTTGTTCAGCAATATAAGTTTCTTTAAGGAAGTTCCAAAGGACCAAGCTAAAAAGTGAAGCTCAGCTTTCAAAAAGGAACAGTGATTTGGGGCAATCCATTAAAAACCCCTTCAAATGCCTTGTGTTTAAGGAGGAAAAATGATCAGAACCTTCTGAAGGCCAAACCAGCAAGCCAGTGCAATGAGCACGCAACTGTGCACCCAACCTCTCTAATCACACTGAGGCAGATGTTTAGTGCCAGCCCTCTTTACCGAAGAGCCTTTTGAAGACCTTTAAGTGTGTCACTTACACTTGCCAGCCATGACTTGCTCTCTTTCTTCTCCTCATTTCAGAGAAAAGAGAGATTATTGCCATTCTTTTGTCATGGTTAAATGATTAATGTACTGGGCTCTCTATTCATGTCACAATCTCAGTAATGGCCTTTGTATTATTTCTTCTTCTAGCAACATATGCAACTTGGAAGTATTATTGTAATATAGATTAAAAACTGGTTTCATCCAAACTGAAATCCCTTTGCATATAGTCTCTCCAAATCAATAATCCTTTTGGAGGTTTAGAAGCAGATTTCAGTTCAGATTACAGTTTTAGAGAAAAACTCATGGAGGTTTTCATGATATTGAAGCTAGTTCAAGCTACAATGAAAACTTGCTTTCTTTTATGACAGAAGTGACTCACTGCAAACAATATGCAACACGTATGTGAAGTCTGTTTATATACCATTTCCTTAGTGCTATCAGGCTTCCACACATTCAGAGGGAACGAAGGAAATTGTAAAGTATAAGACACTTCAAGTCTTGGGTGGTTGATCTTCTTTCTTTTTTTTTTTTTTAGGTTCATAGAAAGTGGTTTTATAAAAAGTTAAAGGGCAGAATGACTGTAACTAACTATGCTAATTGCATTGCGGGTTTCACTGCGTATCACAAGGGAACAAAGCAAAGATAAAAATGGCATACAACAATGGGCCCAGGAAAAGAGACCAAAAAAAAATACCACGACAGTCTGAAAGAGCTTCTGTAGCAGAAGAAAATAATTTACTGAAAAGTTGATGCTGAAAAGAAACAGAAATGAGTGGGTTGAATCGATGGGCGTCCTTTCTCCCTTTAGCAATGCAGAGTTCAACTGAAGTAAATTGAGTGCAGACTGTAATGTCAGAGACATGCATAGAAAAAACGTCTTGAATGCACAGTTGTCTTCTGTGGGTCCACAATCCTCTTTCTTTCTCCACTTTCAGCTTTGATTCCCCATTTATTATTTGATTGGTTTGGAGTTTTAATTGACATGAATGTGGAAGTGAGGCTAATAGGAAGCCAAACTTTGTCTGAAGTGTTTATAAAAGACAAGATATCTGGAAAGAATTGGTATTTTCTTGTAGGATTTAGTCCTTTCTCTTTAACCCCAACCTACTGCTGTAAGTTGGTTGTCAGTAGACTGCTAGATAAGTGAGATCTTGGGCATCTAATTTAGATACCTAAGCTTAAGCAACAAGAACTTCCTTTGTAAAACTCCAAAGGCACCTATTTTCCTCTAGCAGCTAAAATGAAAGAATGAGCTTCCACACAGCCATGTGGGAAATCACACAGTCAAAGCTAGCAGTATGAGTGTTGGCTGTACATCGCCTGGTATGCTGGTATGTTTTATGAGAAAAATCAGCATGCTAAAGAACCAGCAGTCATTTCACGTATTCTAAAACATGCAGCAACCTATATAAATTTTGCATTTGGTTACATTAATTTTTCAAGAAAAATCATTCAGATCAAGAAACGATCATGAAAAAGCATAATTTTAGCAGCACAGTTCCAGTTTGCTACATAAGACAGTACGTAAAGATAGTTTAGCAGAAATCGATGCACTTAGCATTTGTAGCATCTTCCTACGGCCTCAGGAATTTCAGGGCACAATAAATGTAGGCTATCAAAAGCTCCTAAGGCTAAATGTATGGATCAGACATTCCTAAACTCTCTACTAATAGGATCACCATTGTTAAAGAAGTTTTAAGGAATTAACGTGGTTGCTCAGATTCTCACAAGGAACCTACCAAGGCTCATTACTAGTTGATGGGAGATTAATGTTGTGGAAAAAGGAGAGAACTTCATGGAATTTATTAGCTTGCGTGAGGCATCTCTGAGACAGAATGAGAATACAAAAGGGGTTAAAGACTGCTGCAAAGTTTCCTACTGAGATAACTTGTTATACAAAAGGGTAAGTGCTAAAAAGCTTTCAAGCACTGCCTCACCTGACAAGGTTGGGAAAGTACATATTATCTGAAAGGCAGACCATACTTTTGAGAAGTAAGGAGGATGATTCTTTTTTGGCTTGCAAATGTCTACCTATCAGACAGGAGGGGATTTAAATGGGAGTGTTCATTTGTCTGCTGCTGAGACAGACTTACTGGAAACAATTTTAACAGACAGCAAAAGGATAGTTAGAGTAGCATGAGTTCATCTTTTTTCCATTACAGAAGGTCTCACATCCTTGTGTCTCTTCCTCCTCCCAAAATAAGAAATAATAAAAAAATTCTGAAGATAATTCTTCTTCATCATCATCACTAGGAGCTGCTGGGTTCATGCTGGTTTTAAAGTCAATATACTTATTAAACTTTTCTTATTAAACCCATGGTATCAGAGCCTCTAGGTCATTAACTTTAAATTCAGACCAGTAGCCCACAGGAACAGCTGTGAACGAGGCCACGGGCTTAGAGTCCAGTGTTTGGAGCTTTATAATATACAAGAACAAGCAGTTCTCTGGGATAAAATGAACTATTTATGAAGTCACACACAATATACATTGGGTTTTCTGGTATCTTGTTTCAGTGACAAGCTATGGAAATTCGCTACTATCTTAAAGACTTGGGTTACCTCAGAAAGGATGAATTAAAACGTAGGAAATTTCAGAAGGTACGGGAGGAGCCTGAGCACATGGGACAAGTCTGAAAGTGACGCATTGTGACATTGGATGCACGACTTGCCCTGCATAGTGTTATAACTGTATCTTCTCTATTTAGATAATAATATTTTAGGTGTTACACCACAGGATGGTTGAGGTTGGCAAGAACCTCTTGAGATCGTCTAGTCCAACCCCATCCCTCAGGCATGATCAGCTACAGTAGCATCGTATCCAGTCAGGTTTTGACTCTCCAAGGACAGAGACTCCACGAACTCTCTGGGTAACCTGTTTCTGTGATTGACCACACTCACAATTAAAAAAAAAAAAAAATTCTTGTGTTCAGATGTAATTTCATCTGTTTTAATTTCTGACCATTTCCTCCTGTCACGTCACTGTTAAGAGCCTGGCTCCCTCTTCCTTATTCCCTCCCATCAGGTATTTACACACATTGATAAGATGCCCCTGAGCCTTCTCTTCTACAGGCTGAACAGTCCCAGCTCTCTCAGCCTCTCCTCATATGAAAGATATTCCCATCCCATAATAATCTTTGTGGCCCTGTGCTGGACTTGCTGCAGTATGTTGATGTCTCTCTTCTACTGAGGAGCCCAGAACTGGACACAGTACTCCAGCTGCTGCCTCATCACTGCTAAGTAGAGGTGAAGGATCACCTCTCTTGACCTTTTGCTGTGAGGGTGCTTTGCTAGATCATGGTCATCTTGCTGTCCACCAGGATGACAAGGTTTTGCTCAGCAAGCTGCTTTCCAGCCAGTCAGCCCCCAGTATGTACTGGTACATGGGGTTAACCCTCCTGAGATGCAGGGCTTTACATTACCCCTTGTTGAACTTTGTAAGATTCCTCTCTGCCCATTTCTCCAGCCTGTCAAGGTCTCTCTGAAGGTGGCACAACCATCTGGTGTACCACCCAGTCCCCTCAGTTTTGATCATCTACAAACTTGCTGAGGGTACACTCCATCTGCTTGCCGTTTTCCCAGTAAGGTCATGCGAGATGAACTCCGTTCTATGTGTGCATGTGTTTACAGCATCCACCTTAACGTGACCCTGAACTTAATGTGGATATGTAGCTTGTTATAATGTAATTTTATAAAATAATAAGAACAACTATGTTCTGTAAATCTTCCTTACCCCTCAGAAAGTAATGAAAGCCACCATCAGAGCAGAGGAGTGGCAGTCAAACAACAAGAAAAGCAGAAAAAGAGAAAATAATTAGGCTGGAAGAAAAAGATTATTCCTATAGAAAAGAAAACTGAGGTCTTGTCTACAAGAAACTTAGGAATTTGAAAACATTAATAAAAAGTATGAAGCTAAAATGGATTTGTTAAAACTCACAATCCTTGTGTAGACACATTTGTTCAAAATTGAAGTAGTTAAATTTGACTTAGCTTAATTCATTTCTAGTATGTATTAAATTAAACAAAATTAAGGTCGTCTTTACTTCTAACAAGGCTGTCTACACAGGGATTTAATGCAGCTGAAGTGTGAACTTTAACATTTAATTTGGATTGACTTTCCTAAATGTCCCAGTGCAGAAGAGTTCTATTAGCTTCCACAGTGGCAAAAATTAAAACCAGACAACAGGCAATGGATGCTAGCAAGGTAATGGTATAAAGTAATCAAAAGAAGACAAAGAATCTTTCCAGAAGGAATTATGAGAAGCCACAGATTCTGGCCAAGAGGTGATCAAAACTGTTACCACCATACAGGAAAAGAGCCAGCAACAGATGAAGGGTAATCATAAAACAGATCAAATACTGTAATTTAGAGACTGGCATTGCAGAAGATCTGGAGCACACGAAAAGACACAGAACCAGTGTTTTTAAATGCCCAGATGGAACTGGCAAAAAGGAAGGGAAAAAACCAGCTAGACTATTACAGGTAATCAAAGAAATGGAAGAAATTTTAAACACCAGAAGATTCTCTTAACTCTAAAAAAAAAAAATTAAGAGACATAGTTAATGAGCCTTTAGAAATGCAGATGTACCAAAATTGGAAGCTGGAAGACCAACTACCTTGTAGAAGGGAAAGACACTTTGGTTACAATTAATAATGACTATGGGGCCTTTCACCTTTATTTCAGGGCGCAAAGAAAAGACACTGGGACTCATATTGTACCTGCTCAGGTAATACAACTATTTAGTACCTGTAAGGGAAACGGTGACTGATCCACACAGTGCTTGCTACCTATTTCTAACAAGTAATAGATTGTACAGAATTGAAAACTAAGCAAGAAATTCTTAGCCAAACTAATCATATAGCACCACAGGTTTACGTTTTGACTTCTTCTAGAACAGTTCTCTGCACCTGTACAGAAAGACTCATTACAAAAAAATTACAGCTTCACCTGTTCTCCAGATGGGTCACAGTGACTGAAAAGTAAAGCTACAGCTCCACTGATGTGCTTTACTATCAACTCCTGCTGTCCCTGGTTGCAAACAGCCCAGGGAAAGATGGACTAGCCAGCTGACACAGAGTAGCCTCTTTCTATGATGCTCATCACATCATTCTTCTGTATACTAAAGACTTCTGAAGATGCTATTTTTTCAACCTTAGCAGCCAAATGGGACAACTCTCTTGAGGGACTGTCCTTCGTCTTACTCTCCAGAGTGAAATACTTTTTTAAAAGAATAACCATCTGATACTTTTTTGCTCACAAATTTCTGAAGCCATGACATAGAGCCGAATCAAGCAGAGCCAGATCAAGCGGATAAACAGGTTTCCATAAAACACCTGCCTCCTTCTTATCTTACATGCTCAGGTCCAAAGCAAGAGATGAACAGAGGCAAGCTTCAGCCTGGAGACTGCTTGGTAGTAGAGCACAGCAAGCTGTACGAAAATCTCAGACTTCAGTGATATGGCAATGGAGCCTACACTGGTAAATTGAATAGTGCAGGAGATCAAATACGAAGAAAATGAACTTAAATGAATTCTCAGTGTTTGCGTTAGAATTACCCCAGAAGAGTGCAGCACAGACAGAATCCGAGAAAAGCTTAATTTGGCCTCTCTGTCCAAGACAGTTATACATCAGTTTTACCTATGTTCTCAGTTTAGCTGAAAGCTTGGTTTGCCATTTATGAGGCATAGGTTATATGTAAGTATATTTTCTATACCCACCACTAGAGTGCCAGAAGAAATATAGTTTGTAACCAAGTTTACGCCAATACCTGCTCTTAGAGCCCTCATCTGTTACCTTGCTAAAATTTCACACTTCATAAAGTAGGAACTAAATCTAGCCATATGCGATTTATTCTTGCTTAAATTAATTTACAGCAAAAGGACTTACCTATTTCCTGCCCTTGGTATAATCTGATTGGCTTTTGTGACAGCTGTAAAAGGAAAGCTGCTAAGAGAGACAATCACAGCCGACAAAGAACATGCTAATGAAATCAGGTTTTCTAAAGGGAAGTGATTTTGACAGATTAGAAATTATAGCTTTGTATGGACACTATGCAAGTTGTCAGCCCTTCTTCCCACAGTAACAGCAGGCTCTGTTAAATTTGAGGAACATTCTGTCTGCTCATCATGTTATATAAAATCAACCTCTAGCCATATCTGGGTGATTTCCTACAGTGAAAGACTCAGAAACAGAAGGTAAAAATTCCCCATTTGGCATCTTTATCTTCTATTAATGATGCAACCTGTACTGTACCATCTGAAAAACATGAATCAACACTGAGCCCACCCTTCCACAAATAGAACTCTTTACCCTATAATGGGGTGATCTTTCTCTTTCTAATTGCTTCTTACAGATTTTTAAAAGGCACTTTAGTCCTTAAGTGTAAAATTTGCATTCAAACTACTGTACAAAGAAATACTAACAATGATTTTGAAGTAATTCCTTCTAACAAAGAGCACAGACTTCTGATCACACACCATCGGAGAAGATGGAAGTGTACATGGAGCGTTTTTCTTGTCTCATTAGCAGCCATTAGAAACCCACAGGGGGAACATAATGACCAGTGGAAAAAGGGTAGAGCAGACTTCAGTGAACAAAACAGATGTTTAGTGCATATAGATATTATCCAACACCAGCATCAAACTAGTGAGTTTGGCCATTTAGGGCATCTCCTAGGAAACCATCAGATAACATTAAAAGATATTGACTAACATAAAAAGAGCTGCAGGGGAAACGGTGTATATTTGATAGAAATGGGATGTGCTTCTAAATGCAGCAGTTCTAATTTCTGCTGAGGAAAAAATTGGATCTGTTTTTCTAGATGCATATTGTGGGTTTGGTTAAAAGGCTTAAAATTTGCTGTATGTTTCCATATCTTGACATTGCAGTCTTTAACTAAGCAGCATATAAAATGCAGTGCAAAAGCACATTGCAAAGGGAAAGAATATGAAAAATATCTCTTAAATACGTTGCAACTTGTACAACACATAACATTGTTTTGTTGTTCTTGTTATTATTTTCTTTTTCCTGCCAGTTCGTTCTGGCTGGAATTTTCCACATAGTCTGAGAGTCATAAAACTCGAAAAGGTATTGGGCACTTCATTTCCTTTATGGTCCTTTGAGGAAACCTTCTTCTTCACATTATGCCAAAAAACACTTTAATTGACCAGGACCAACTGTTAGTATGTCCATCACACCATCCATTACACACATGTAAAGTATTCTCGCTTATAACTACAACATTTCACCTCTGTGTTTTGTCCAGAAAGAGAAGGCATTTGATTCACGGATATATTTTCATTTCCTCTATCCAGTTTTGTGTCTGATCAACAATGTTTATTGCCTGATAGTTTCTTTTTAGAGTGTTAAGGACACCTTTTCCACTGTGATTGCTGTTTTGCCCTCTCCGCAGTCAGCAAGCGGAAAGGTTAGCTCCGAATTTGGCTAATGTGAACTTTGCTGATCTGTTCAAGTTGGCTGTTACGCCTTCTGGGCATGACCAATCAGAGCATAAAGTGTCAGGAGATTTGCTGTCTCTCTCCAGCCCTGGCGAATGCCTTCCTGTGGTCTACCAGACCATCCATTTTCTGCCCAGTTCTCTATATCTGTGGCAAGGGATAGTGGCACATACTCACCTCTCTATAAATCACAAACTATTCATGCGTGTTGTGTTCTTTCTTCAGTTTGGTACATTTGCTTAATGTGTTCAGGTCAAGTTGTATCATCAGTTTAGCTGAATTCATAAAATCAGGGGAAAGACCATAATTTAAGTGCAGGGATAGAGTATGAAGAAGGAACTTCATGAACACTGGTATTTTATTTTTTCTGAATTGAGACTAATCTAATATACACAGAGTTCTCTACAGAAAGCTGCATTGGATCAATAATGGCAGTTTTTAAAGGCAACCAACCCAGCCCCTGCATTCCATAGAGATAAGCTTGGTAGAGAGTCGGGGAGAACTGAGGAGCAAATAATGGATCCATCGCTGAAAAGATCTGCCCTCTCAATCCTATAAACCATATGGCTGCCCCAGCTTTCCATAGCTCCTGTATAATACTCCTGTATATATCCCATGTTTTCCTGGGAGGCTGTGCACATTAGTGTGCAGAGTATCAGCACAGCAACACACTGCTTAGGTGTCCCTATTTTGGGAGGTGATTGTCGTCTGGCTAACTCAAGGATCAGAGATTTATGAAAGGACAAAGGTCTGCCTTCCTCTAATTTGACCCAAGACTCTGTTATATAACAGACAAGCTATCAAAAAAACCTCTCTGAAATATAAACCTAGCTAAGCTTCTTTTGATGTTTGTATTTTATTTTCCAGATGGAGCACTGCCAAATAACAGCTGCATAGACAGTTAAGCTTGATCATTTACAGAACTGCAAAGGGTTTGATTGATCAGCTTAGATGTCAGCAATTTTGTAATATGCTTGGGCACCAAAGGAGCAGAGCAGGTTGGGAAATGCAAAGGGGAAAAAAAATTGTGTATTCTGATTGTGTCCTTCACACAAAATTACAAGCATTTTCAACAACAAAGTAATTCACTTCATCCAATAGACTGCCTGCAAGTTCAGGACAATAAAACTGAAGAGCATCTTTAACTGACAATTTAAGCTCAAATCATTTTTGACTGGCAAGGTGTGGTATCATCCAGAAGAATTGATGCTATAGTAGTAGCTTCAAATTACGGGTTTATAGTGTGTCTACTCAACATGCAGCTCTTATCAGGGGAGATAAAGGGAGGGATAGGAAAGAAATGGATAGCAATAAATGCTTTCTGTAAGCTCTACAGTTAATTAAGGATAAGAATTTGTATACATACTTATACTTGAGTAGAACTCAGAATAAAAATCAAAATGGAAGATTTTGACTGACATTGAGTATATATTGTAGTTCTCCTTTCAGCACCATTTTCCTATTCAATCCTCTATATGATTTTTTTAAGATGCATCTCCCTGTCAGCAAAGGAAATTTGAAACAATGTCGTTTTCTGAAAATGGTAGTTTACTGAAATTACATGTTTGTGTTAAGCCAACCCATTCCACTCCCTACCCAAAAATAATTCAAGGCAGGTTGTTGTCAGTCTTTGTTAGTAAGCGTCAGGTCTGAGATAACCACTAATGTCCTTCTCTAGCTGATGAGTATAAAGGGCATTAAAAGCAGAGACTAAAACTCAGTATTTTGGAAATAAAAAAGTAAAACTCTTTCCTAGGTTTTCCGTGAGCAGTAGAACTGTTAGCATATTTTGTAATGTGTTTCTCACCCCATCAGAGCCAAATAAAAGTCCAATAACTGTAACCTAGAAATCCACCCAATTGTGAGAGTTAATTAAATATTACAATAAATCAAGCAAAAAGAACTACACTGAAAAATCCCAAGTAGTTTAAACAGAAATGGTCCACTACTGCTAGAATATACATCTAACAAGTTAGAAACATGTGAGATTAGATATCCCTGAATCAAGATGGATGGGTTAATAGTTAGACCTAAGCAGTAATCAGACCCTGGTTAGTCTACCCAGAAACTACCTTTTAACATTTTCAAGAAAAGGCTTTGTGGACTAAAATTATCGAATATATGGCCTCTAAAATTCATAGGATCAGAAAAACATAGAATAGTTTGTGTTGGAAGGGACCTTTAAAGTTCATCTAGTCCAACCCCCCTACCATGGGCAGGGACATCTTCAACTAGATCAGGTTGCTTAGAGCCCCATCCAACCTGACCTTGAATGTTTCCAGGGATGGGGCATCTACCACCTCTCTGGGCAACCTGTGCCAGTGTTTCACCACCCTCATTGTAAAAAATGTCTTCCTTATATTTAGTCTGAATCTACCTTCTTTTAGTTTAAAACCATTACCCTTTGTCCTGTCTCAACATGCCCTGCTAAAAAGTCTGTCCCCATCTTTCTTATAAGCCCCCTTTAAGTACCGACAGGCCGCAATAAGGTCTCCCTGAAGCCTTCTCTTCTTCAGGTTGAACAACTCCAACTCTCTCAGTCTTTCTTCATAGGAGAGGCGTTCCATCCCCCTGATCATTTTTGTGGCCTCCTCTGGACCCGCTCCAACAGGTCCATGTCTGTCTTGTGCTGAGAAAAATTACTGCTTCACATCACAAAACCTGGTCTTAACTGATAATCTTTACTCACTGGGACATTCATATCAACACAAATACACCCAACGATCCCCA
>NW_009227511.1:15670-25911 GCF_000690835.1 Fulmarus glacialis | reverse complement strand
AGGAATGCCAGAATGATACAAACAGGAATCCATTTTGTCTTATATCCTGAGAGCATTCATATTGGCTTTTCCCCAGTTACTATCAGAATGATTGTATTGCTTCTCCAAATTATGGGTCTCTTTTGTCAGAAAGAAGGAAAGTTTCATAATGACTATCTCAAGATTCAACATCAGAACTATCTGCCACTTTTCTTTAACTGAGTATCCTTTAAAAAGGGATACACACAGACATTGATTAATTAGCTCAATGCTTTCATAATACCACAAGTGTTTTTTGCTTAATTCTTCTTCTTTTATGCACTTTTAAATTAAGTATTTTCTATTTTAGAAAGTGCATTTCTTTTCTTTAGTATTAATATTCTTGCGTCTGTGCAAGATATGGTGGTTCAAGGACTCCTCACTATAAATCCCTAATCAGGTTTAATAGTTTAATGCTGCACAGTAACAAGGTTGTGTTAAAGCAATTGACCCTTTATATCAGCTGATTCCATGGAAATTAGAACAGCACTTCTTTACTCCTTCCCCCTCCCACATGTCTCACCTAAGCATAACCACCTCAAAAGTAGGCATCTATTCTGGAGAGTTGAGTCCCCTCTACAGTGAATAGCAAGAAATAGGCACAATTTATCTTACAATACTTATCTCAGGATAAGGTCGATTGCCCTCTGCACTGCCTACATCTCTCCATTGACTTTACAGGAAGCTTAAAAGAATTCGCCTAGAGAAGACATCTAACTTTTAGAAGGATAATGTTAATCGAGGTGAATCCTTGCTGGATGTCAATATATGATTGCCACAATGCTGGCTGTCTTATCCGAAATGCCACCTCCATCTCCATTGGCATAGATGACTCTGACTGTAAAGTGCAGATCAAAAGATACAGCAGATTGGGATAAGTTTCCATTGTAATGTGGATTTGCCTGAGAGATACTGTGATTACTGTATCTATACAAGTAGTGTTAAAGATACACTTGTGCGCTATTAACAGGAATTTTAACTCAGAATATTTCCTAAAAAATACATCTATTCACTGTTCAGCATCATGTTCACTATGTTCCAGAGCTTGGCATTTTTATTGTATTAATGTTTATATTTTGTCCATGATATTTCTTCTCATAAACAAACTACCAGCCAAATGCTTCCTGGCTTATTGCACCAGAGCTTGACTACGTCTGGCTTTCAATCACTTTTCACCATCTCTCTGAAAACATCCTTGGTCTTCTGGGTAACACAAGCCCTGTGGCAGGCTAACCTATTCAGAGAAAAGGTCGACTAACTGTTGAAGCAAAGCACGAAGAAAGCAAAACCCACTGCACAGCTGAGAGCTGTGAAGTTGCCAGGCGGCTGGGGAGCTCATGCAAAGAAACTCCCTGCCTTCCACACTACGCTGTGCTTCGGTCTCAGGATTTTTAAACCTTCAGATTTTCAGACGCTCTCCTCACTTTAAATAGCAAACGGGAATCAATTTATCTGTCAGCTGAAGAAAGCACTCAGTATGTGAGACAAATGGGGATTTGGTTTGGGGCCCAGGAGTGGGAGGCAGTTGCCTGAGACAACTTCAGAAGACAACTGCATAAATAATGCCAAGCTTTTTTTCCCTACCATATTTCTAGGTTTCCCAAGGAAGTCATCAAGGCGAGTTTGACAGCAATCACAAGACTGGGCCTACGTACGGTCTGGCAGGGTGTGAAAAACTGTGAGAGACATAACACTTGAGAATACCTGAAGAGGACAACCCTGCCATGGGTAGGAGGTCTCGATGATCTTTCCCACCACTGATTCATGCCAAGGGAAAATCCTGCTGGGCTCTGCAGCAACCTGGGCTCCATGAACCAGGCTCTGGTTGCTGTAAATCCATTCAGCTCCAGCAAGACCTTCACAACAGCCGAGCCCTGGCAGTAGAGCAGGGATAAAGAAACTGTCAGAAAGCTGTTTTGATGGCCAACACTTTATTCTCTGACACAATACAGTTGTAATTTATACAGGAATTTCACAGTGTGTAATAGTAATATGCACAAGGTAAAAACTTTAAGGCATTAGCAGTATAATTTATTAGCTAAGTTGTGCCAATGCCTATCAATCAGACTTTAAGATTGGTTCCAGAGAGGTTTTTGATCTTCCTCATATTGCTTTGCTTTTCTTCTTCCATGGCAGCATTAGCAGGCAACAGTTATATTATATATCTACTCAGTGCTCTGGTGAGAGACCATTATGTTCACAGATCATTACTGACATCCTGACATTTGTCATCTCCTTTCATAGCAGTTAAATCTTGCTTTATCTGTAAATGTCACCACGTCATTTATTCATGAAAAGGGGTCACATTCCCAAAATAGTACACTCAGCTTTTAAAAGGGAAGTTAGTTTTATTCACTGTGGTAATCCTTGGACAAACTTCACTGCTGCTAAGTACTTACTTTTTTCCCTGTGCAGTTGTTTACATCTCCACATACAGATTTCAGGTTTGTTTTTTTGAAAATAAAACCCTAACAGGAAGGCAAATGATCTGGATGAGAAAAATAGGTATTTATTTTTTCAGCTTCCTACATTTAATCCACACGGATTTATCAGCACTGAATTTACTGTTGCGAAGTATAATTTTAATTTGACATCGTACTGGCTGAAAACCCACTGGTTGACTATTTTTACTAAGGCTTTGGCATGTATTTCTCAGCTGGACTGTATTTCAACCTCACAAAAAGGTAGTTTAAATAATCCTTGATAATAATACTTTCTCTTTTTCATCTTCAAAGGTCTTGAAAGTTTAATTAATAAAAGTCTAGGCCCACACTGTGAGATATATGGACATTCTTGTCTAAAAAGTAGAGAAAGGAAATAGAAGCTGAGGCAAGCAGGACACATAAAGGACTCATACTGTGTTCTTGGAAGAAAAGAATCAATCCCATGTGCAGAGTCTGAATTTAGGAGGGCAGAGGCTCCTTCTTACACTATGTACCAACATACATCCTTCCTGCAATAGGATTTCCTTTATTAGCTAAACTTATATCATGCTTCCCTTTTATACCTGTTCAGACACTAACATTTTAGGGGATGTCTTGAGGTGGTTGTGTTTTCTTGATGTTTACAGATTTCTCTTTCAAGTTCTTGTTCAGTTTTCCCTTGCACTCATCTTAACAGCCAGGTATGTCATCTGGAGCTCCGTCTTACTCGAGTTATCATTGTAGCACTAGCATTATTTCGGGAAAAAAATGGGCTGTAGCCAAATTTTAGGGCCAGATTCTAAGGTAGCATGAATTATCTTAACAGTTGGGATCCATATGTGTATTTATATATGTATATACATATTTATATATGTATAAACATGTAGCTCATCAAGTGATCTGCCATCTTGAGGTTTTCTATAGTGATAAAAAAGTAGCAGCTCACTTCCCTACAGTAATTTCCAAATCATTTTACAAGCCGTATGAAGTATATGCAGCAATTACTTTTCACACCACTCACAGCAGCTGCTTTATGAGCTCAGCAATGCTACACAATAGCTGAACGTAGAAAACAATAAAAACTAAGGCCTGAATTTACCAGGGGGCTAAAAGGGCTGCAGCTCCTCCATTAACATTGCCCCCTGAAGCATATAATCAACAGCTGGATCCATTTCTGAAACTGTCACTTCTCTTTGAAAACAAAAAGAGAATGATTTAAGTAAACTGAACAGTATCACAGAAACACAGAATAATTCAGGTTGGGAGGGACCTCTGGAGGTCATCTTTGCTGAAGGCAAAGCCAACTAGATCAGGTTGCAGGGCTTTGTCCAGTGGAGATTTGAATGTCTCTAGGGAGCATCAATAACCTCTTTTCCAGTCTTTGACAACCCCCACAGTGAAAAAAAAACATTCCTCATACCTAATCTGAATGTCCTGTGTTCCAGTTTTTGACTTTTGATTCTCAGCCTATCATCACACACCCCTGATACCCCAGAGCCTTCTCCTCTGCTAGCTGAACAACCCCACCTCCCTCAGACTCTCCTCATACGCCTTGTGCTCCAGCCTCCTGACCAACGGTGTCCTCCGCTGGACGCACTCCAGTTTGTCCATGACCTTCTTTTATCGGGGTGCTCCAAAGACCATGTGTGTGGATGCCGATTGGGATGCTGTCTCCCACCTGCCAAATCAAGGAGGGAACCATTTTTCTCAGCCTTTTCCTGCACTGCAAGACAGCACTGCTGAGGTGAAACCCTCGTCCTCCAGGTGTCACTGGCAAAAATCCTGCACATTTCATCCAACAAGTGATTCAGGTTGCCATAGTTTCTGCTTCAAGTTTTCAGCGTCTCGTTTCCTGCCAAGTTTCCTGCCACTTTTTTTCCCCAGCATGTCTTTACAACTTCCAGTTATGTGATTTTTGAGACCAGCTGGAACATAAATGCTCAGAGCTGAAGAATAAATAAAATGGTTGCTTTCAAAAAGTTAACAGACTAAATTCTCCTCTGTGCCAGCTATCTGTTGAAGTCAGGGTCATTACATCTACTTAAACCAGCTGAGAATTTCATCAAGTATTTGACCACAGCTTCTGATCGCACCAGGTGCAGGACCAGCTTTCCTGGGGAAATCTGTAGTATTCCAATTATGTTGAGTACTCAGTTTAGACACAAGCTTACTTCTTAACAGTATTGACCATATTGTATTTTCCAAACAATAACAACCTCTCTTCCCTACTGAAGATTGGTTTCTGAAATTTGTCCCTATAGTACTTTTTGCCAAACCCACAAAGGAGGTCACAGAATAAACCTTTATTTGTAACTATTATATTTGAAAGACTTCAGTATCAATATAGGAAAAAAAAAATACTGTCATTGCACAGATTTTTATAGGATTTATTAAGATGAGAGTATGTCCATAAAACTTCCTGAAAATAGCTTTACTGGATGTTCTAAAACAACCTCTACTTAATGCTGGGCTAGGCTTCAGGGGAAACTTTTTCCCTTCAGGATCTCTACTGATCATACTGTGCAAGACAACAGATTTACTCCAAAGAAACATTTTCCTTTTGAGATGAAGGGTAACACATTGTTTAAAGATTTCACTACACTAAGGCACAGTAAGTAATGATAATTAAAAGGAGAGGGACTAAGGCTCTGAAAGCTTGTTTTGCTGTAGGTGTACGTTGCCGTGTGAGAAACACAATGGATGTAATTCTGGTTTCATGCAAACCAATGGGAGGTTTGTCACAGGCTTGAGTGATGTCGGGAACTGACACGATTTCTCAGGCTGCCAGTAGTTTTTCCATATACCATGCAGTATTCTTGGTGTGAACTGAAAGATCCTACAATTAACTTCACTTTAGTTTACAGAAAGCCATTTTGTTTTCTCTCTCTCTTTGCTTTCTTCTGCTGCATTTTTTGTAGCTTTCCTAAATATACTGCAAAGTCGTACGTGCAGGAAATGTTTTTGTTTGAAGTATATTATTAATATCTCTTTGTGTGTGTGTATGTGTGTGGGCACATGTATGTATACGTGTGTGTACAGAATCTTTTATCAACCATTAAAATGATACTGTGGATATTAAAAGAATTCTGTTTTCTCTACTCACCATGAAGCCTATTTTCTCCTGATAACTACAGCAAACTCTATTGACCTCTGGAGACTTGCACTTATATTACATATTGCCTGTTAAAACAATTGGAAAAACAACTCCCCAGTTAAGCAGAAGCTGCACTGGTTCATGTGAGATTTTGTTCCTGAAGCCTTAAAATGAATTTTGAGATCAAATGCTGACAAGACAAGTATTGTGTTTCTTATTGCCAGATTAAACTAGTAAAAATGATCACACTCCCCCCCAAAGAGTCCCTTTTGTTTAAAAAATGCTTTTATTTTGTCTCAGCACCTTTAATCTCTATTACTTTCAGAAATATCCTTCTTCATGTACTCATGCAAATCAAAATCATTGGCTTCAAACATACCTCTGCTTTCCCAGTGTTACTCCTAGCTTACAGCGTGGTTGTATTACTAGTTTCATCTACCCACTGATCAATTGTTTGACCAAGCACCTCTCCAGATTATAGTCTCAAAATGTTTGTTTAAATCGAATGCTGACCAGTGACAGTGCCGCTTGTTGAACAGTAGTGCCTATCATGTACTAAAATTGAATCACAATAAAGGACGCTGAAGCAGGGATAATCCACTTTTTTACTGACATCTGGCTTATAGCTATGGCTCACATTTCATGCAGAGACATCGCTCACAGTGAAGCCGAGTGAGTGGTAAGTGACAAATGGTAGAAAGACTACCTTCTAAATTCGAGGGTTGGTAGACATTTTTATGCCCTGGTTCACAAAGACGCCTACACGTGCCGCTGGTATTCTGGACGACATTGATTACAGACTGGAGCACTAGAGATGACTGCATAGAAAATGAGGGTAATACGTCATAAGACATAACTAATGACGGATGGTCTCCTGCCGTACGGCAGGCATTCAACAGAGGGTCTACACAGTGAGGCTCAGCACAGTCACAGCTTAAAGTCAGGTGCCCAGAGACAGGTGAGGAAGTCCAGGCGTTAGCTGGAAACTCCAGATATCTCTATAGACACCAAGAAGGAGAGTTAGCCCCCCCAGATGTGGTTCACATCTGGGAGAGTTATCAAGCACAGGGATGCCAGAGTCAACCCACAGGGTCTGCCAGGAAGGAAAGTATCTCAGAGCTGCCACTTGGCATTTCCCTGACGCTCGGATGCAGAACCTGAGCACATTTCTGAGCACAGACCTGTAGCTCTTCCTCTGCCTAGTCAGTCATTAAAGGATTTGGCCTTCAATTACAAAAGCTAGGGATTAGGCTATCCCCAGCCTGTGGGAGAGCAAGCAGACAGCTCTTATGTTCCAAGAATATCCAGATAGCTGGCAAGGAGTCTGCCTGTAAGACCTAAGTCATGTACATGAAACCAAAAGGAAAGAAGCCAAGACTTATACCACACCATCTAGGACTTACAAGTCAGTAGGAGGAAAATCCTATGATCTGACTGTCTTCTCTGTAGACTATCCAGTTGTCTGTCACTGTGAAAAATGAATGAATTCACTCTACTCTTATTGCCCTTACATCACTGCACAACAGTTTTAGTAGAACTCAACACAATCAGGTAAGTTCACTCAGCAAACTGGGCTCTAGAGAGACCATAGATGTATGAATGGCTGTTTTCTGAATTACTCAGGAGAGAGATTTCCTAAGCAGCAAGCATAGTAAATATGTGATCCTGCTGTGCATTGCCACTGGTAGAACTTTTGGTGTGTGGGGCAAGGTTTTCCCCAAAAACTTGCAACAGCTGGGACAAATCCAATGACAAGCAGCCTTGGAGAGGTTTTCCTGAATTCTACAGAATTTAGACTTCATCATTTTGCTCGAGTTACACATTTGGGTTTTCAGTGTTTTGCTGATATCCTAACTGTACCATAGACAGGAATCATTTTGGTCCAGTATTGCTGCCAGTGGAACACACAGTGGCAACACTATTGGTCTACAGAAGACACAAACTTCTGAAATGCTTCAGAAACAGTTCAATTTTCCCCAGATGAAATGTGTTCAGCTAAAACCCAACATTCAGTGAAACTCAATTTCCTTTTCCCCTCCATGCAGAATATACAGTAGCATCAAAGGGACCCATTCATGGTCATGGAGGAAAAAAATATATCCATATATTAGGGAACCCGGTGGAGAAAAGCCAGCCTTTATATAAATGTAACATCTGTGGCTCACTCTCCCAGCTGCATATGCTGAGGACATCTGACCAGACACGTACAGAGCTAAAAGCATGAACAGTGAGCCTGTATAGTATTGTATCAGAAGTTTCTGTCTCAGCACAATATGTTCAAGTACAGAGAAGACATCCCAAAATACATTTAATCTATTAAAAAGAGTCATGTAGGTAGGCTTACAAGGTAAGTTTTATTCCATCTTCTGAGACATGTGTTATGGTCTTTATGCTAAGTTTTGAATAGAAGGAATTTGACGTGGGATTTGAATAGTCCTAAGAATAGCAGAAGGATTATTGGGTAATTTGCTTCACCATCTTTTTTACAACCCTATTTCTTAAACATCCCCCACCTGTGCTCCTACCACGCCATGAAAAGTTGGCTGACATTTTCCACAGTCCTTTACAAATGTGGCAGAATAAGAAAAGAACAGAACAGATCTGCAGTTATATCCTACTGTATTTCAAGACACTTTAACACAGGTAACTGCAAGCCATAACTTACTGAATCCTAAATAAATCCCTTTTCTGATCCTCTGAGGATTACCGAAAATCCAAATAAGCCATCTGGCTATTACACATTCATTTGACTAGCAAGTATTTTGGATGCCCTCCCATTAATATGTCATTTGAAAGAATATTTAGTTCAGTGGGAGATGAAGCGTCACCACACAGGTCATGCCTAAATCAACAGAACAGCTTGTCTCTCTCATAGCCAATCTACATATAATTGATTTTCAGCATCCACATTCAGTGAAGAAAACTGTTTCTTTGAGAGATTTAAGTGCCGCATTTCACAGCTTTCTACGCGCAACTTTGGGTAAGGTCCATCTTCCACTGCTAAAGCATCAGTGAAAAATTATATATTGCCGCATTTCCAGACGATGTTCTACCTATTGCAGCTGGGCAAAAAGTCATAAAACAAAGTTAGAAAAATGATAACTGAATTTATTAAAACCTGCCTTCAAGCTCCTTTCAAATGACTTACACCGCCTGTCACCCACACAGCACCATGTTCAGTGTTAGTGAGAGGTGTTGAGCAGACTCAGTTTGCTCTTCTTCCTCTGCACATTCTTGGTTTTGGGAACAAAGAAATTCCCACATAAGTTGAACATATGAGCAGACATTTAACATTATCACCAGTCTGAGGTAATTTCCATAATAGCAGACTGCCATATGATACCAGCCTAGGCCACAGTACTAGAGCTGAATTACACAACATCAGTGCGTAATTTGGATTCCAGTCTGATTATAAATCTTAGCACGTAGCTACTTCATTGCTAACAAGGCATCACGCCGCTTTGGTACAAACACCCACAAAACTGCGAAGTATCTGAAATAGACTGGGTAGAAATTTGTGGGTTTTGGATTTTCCAAGTTCACCCACAGATAATGATGCAGATATATATACAGATCCTTGGAAGCAGCCCTGTTGTGAAATACTCCCTCCAAGAGAGGAAGGTTGCGTAGCCTTGACACGGCACCACTCTTCGGACGAGGGGGCTCCTGGATAATGCGAACTGTGGGGAGGAATCACCAGAGCACTTTTCCCTTACCATTCCGTTAAACCCACACTTGAATCTGCTCCAACTGCTATTGATGTCACTGGAAATCCTTCCTGTTCTTTCAGCAACAACAGGATTATGTGAAAAATGGTTTTCCTCCAAAGACCAAACGTTCTTGAACAGTTTTGCGGTTGTTCAATTTGTATTCTTATTATATTCAGTTTAGTATAAGAAGTGCATGGATGAGTCTGGGGGGTAACACAGGAGGCAGGCACAAATGTCAGAATTCTTGAGCCACAGGAGATGAAAGTCACAGAAAGGTAATCTTAGCTGCAAATTAGCAAGACAGTAAGAAACTAAAAATGTTCATTTGAACTTATCCTGTTATCCAACATTACGATAAAGCAGTGACAGTCAGTACAGATTATTTTTATTTTAATTCTTGGGAGATAATTATTATTTTACCTGAATAATCCATGAGTCATTTGAAAGAAGCACTAGCAGAAGGAAGCAAGCTTTACACTCTAAAATGCATTGCTATCAATGAATATATAATTTGTGCTTCAAGCCCACAGACAGTAAAAATACAAGTAAAACTCCAGGAACTCACACAAAAAAAAATTAGTTTGTGGCAAATAATGAATTGCCAAGTCAAAGACTATAGAAAATATTAGGGATATACTTTTTCTACAAATGATGCTCAAGAGGGAAGAGGAAATGGGAGAAAAAAAGAACTGCTATGAAATGTAAGATGGGTCTTCCCATGGGTACCATTAATGAAACAGCAAGAGGAACACTGAAATATATTGCTCACTTTAATATCCATTCCTCTTGCCCTCTCTTCTTCCTTTATTCTTCTAGACACATTCATCAATGAGAAACAGGTTCATGTTACAATCATTTACCTATCCACCAACCTAAATACATTAAATAAAAATAAAACAAAATTATATTCTGGAACAGGATTAAGTAACTGCACTCAAGCTTTAATTTATCTTTTGAATAGCATTTGGGTTGAGAAAAAAAATGTAAAAAATCTAT
>NW_009227511.1:15077-15639 GCF_000690835.1 Fulmarus glacialis | reverse complement strand
CTTTCCCTCCAAAAACATGTAGCTGTGAAGCACCGGCTAAAACATCTATCTTGAGGAAACAGTTCTCTAGGGACCATTTCTAAACACATTTAATCTTGGAGGCTAAAGTCACCATCTTGCTATTTCCTGGTAATATGCATTTAAGAACCTAGTAGATCCCAGCTTCACAGCCAGGCTTCACTTCTGCCAGGCAGACAATGGGGGAAGGTGTAGTGGGTTTCACCATGGGGCTTTATAGAGCCAAGTGGGGCACATACACAAGTGCATGTGACATCTGGGCTAGCACGTCCAGACCTGAGTCCTGGGTTTTGGACAGGAACCGAGCACCTGAAAAACCTGGGGATTTGCCAGCCTGCTCGGTTCTCTAATATAATTTCTAATGTCATTTAAATATTTTTTAAAAAATAAAAGCAAAGGACTGAACACAATAAGACTCTGTAACCAAAATACAACTCCAGCATTGAAAAAGTCAGGTTATAAAAATCAGAGGATTGAGTTAAAAATAATTTAAATGTAGATTAAAATGTATTTGTCTCTCTCCCTTGCCCTCTCCTCTCTCTCT
>NW_009227511.1:0-15063 GCF_000690835.1 Fulmarus glacialis | reverse complement strand
CACCCTCCCAAATATAAACACTCTAGTTCTTTAGCCTGAAGGTTCTTTTTTCTCAAAATTTTGTCACTAGATTTATTTCCCATTTTTTCCTTTAGAAAATAAACATCATCAGACTCACTGGTACTAGCACCTTAATATTAAATAATAGTAAAGTAAGCCTAAGAGTTGGCAACTTTACAGGGAAGGAACTTTAAAACCACACTTTTTCTTTCCATCTTTTCAAGATTTTCATGCATTTCCCTCTTCCTAACTCTAGTCCCTTTTACTCTGCTCAGAAGTTTCTCTAAGCCGCTGGCTGACCCAGCCATGTCAGGAGCACACGCTGTACTGCACACTTTGTTGTTGCTTTCTCTTCCCTGCATCAAGGAAACAGTTGTTCTTCTTTGATCCTTCTCTCAGCTGCATGACTTTTAGTTCCATCTGTCCTGTCTGCCGTTTTTAAAATAACATTTTTTCCCAGTTCCTGCCAAATAACCTTATTTTGATATTTCCCTCTTTATGCTGAATGCCCAGGCATACGTCTTTCATAACTGCAGGGTGTGTTTGGTTCTGTAGGTTGTAATTGAAGGCCTAGCTTGAGACCGAAGGGTGAAAACTTACGTTGTTGAGAGCAATTTATCTGCGTGAGTCCCATTAACGTGAATGGAAGGTAGGTGGCTAAATCCCAATACAGCTCACAAAAAATATATAACTGACTCTCCATTCTTCAAAAATAATACACTGGATGTATTATTAATTGTATAGTCCAATTTACAGGAACTGAAATACAGAGTTGTTTAATTTTGGAGGTTGCTTTATGTGGGTTTAAAATCAAAAGGGCAATTTGCTGAAGATTAAATAAAAATACGACATCAAATAAACAGCAATACATCAAAAAATAAATGTACCTAGATAGCTTTAATATTCCTTTATATTTAGAAGTAAGAACTTCAATATTTGTACTATTCAGGTTATTTGTCTGAATATTGACAAATTCTTCTTGCTATGGTACGAACTGGCATGCTGAAGATTACCAAGGACAAAAACATCCAAGAACTTTATTTTTTAATTTACAGTGGCCGATGAGGAAAGCTTCAAAGAATAAAAAATAGGCCTTGCACTTCTGAACTAGTTGGGTTTTATTGTCATTAATTATTGACTTGTCTATTTGCCATTTATGCATTGCCCTACCTTTTGTTCTTGCATTTATTTGTACCTCTTTATTTTATCTCCTCAATTTTTCATCAACTTACGTCAAGTTTTTCTCCTCTATTTTGCATTCCAAGAATCATATCCCTATTCCCGACCATTAAGCTGTATGATCCTTTCTTAATCCAATTGCTACATGGAGACACAGTACCAGAAGGAGTCTAGTGACAACCAGGGGGTGCAACAGGTTGTAAAATGACCTTTCACTCACACCATGTGGCACAATGAGGCCAAAACCACTTAAATGGGAAAGAAGAAGCCACAGAGAAGAGCAGAATGAATAAGTAATTCATGAGGACCAATATATATCCGGAGTTTTTTTCACTATGCAAGTAGCAAGCTTTCAAGTGCCATGACTAGCTACAGAATATATTTCTGTGTTTCCAAATACTTAATAATTACCTCCTATTAAATAATGATAAGGAATATGCTACACGATCTCTGCATCTGGCTGAAACAAATAGCTTTTGCCATTCTTGTGTGGCATATGGCATCTGATGATTGTACTATCACCTGAACTTTTCATAACGTATTTTCTGTTTTAATTTTTTGTGATGCTAAGCAAAACCACTGAGTTACTCATCAGAAGTGATGACCGACACTCCATCTGCAATGCAAATATATAGGGATATCCACGAAAAAGAGCTTTTTCACAGCTTCATGAGCAAGCTAAGAAGCAACTGAACAACTGGAGACGTACACTAACAGAAGGCATGGGCAGCAGCCAGGACAGCGTCTCCAGGCACTCCATATGTGGACTCTCTGTTGCCTACAGCAAATAAACTTTTGAAGCCAGCAGTGGTAGGAAAGCTGACAGAAAGAATTAAAAAGTGGCAGCAGGGAGCCAAGTACTGCTGTAACAGAGGTAACAAGGAACTCACTGAACTCTGGGTAGGACAGCCAGTAAGAGGGTTGCCAGTGACAGAGAAAAGCAGCAGAGGACAGGGATGGGTATACAAAAGGTACTTTCAAGGTCAGACAAGGCAGAAGTAGAGGACAACTGTAATTACTACAGCTGCCACTTCCAGGAAGCCATGAAGGAAGAGTTTCCCTTGAGGGATGATGGAAATACAAATCCTGCATGGAAGTAGGTCTGGATCAGAGGACAGCCATGAACGTATGGAGACAATTTACTGGAAACGTTCAGGAGCTGTCCAAGAACTGCCAGAAAATACATCAGAAGAGAAATCTCCAGAGAGTGAATGACAAGTGGAAATGAGGCTCCAACTGGACAAAATGCAAGCGTGCTAAATTTGCCTAGAAATTCCTGAAATCCCATAGTTAGGGAACATTACTCATTTTCCAGCAAAGGAATACAAATGTACCGAGCATTCTCCAGACAGAAGAGGTGCCAACGCATGACAGTCACGAACCTTTATCAAAAATTCCAGCAGCGTACAACCAGCAAAACGCCTTGCTGTGCACCAGAAATGGCTTCCTGCATGTAGTTTTTCTATACATCATTCTTAACATCACTGTCTATTTTCTCATGTTTTATTATTTACCCTGTGAAGTGCAAATTTCTTCTTCTGTTCTGAAAGTCTTGTCACACGTATACAGACACTGTAAGATAAAGTGATAGCTTTCTACACGGTTCTATTATAAGAACTTGAACATCAGCCCAAATTACCTGTCATCAGCTGTTCAAGTCTTCTTTCCATTACTGACAAAACAAATGAACAGCTGCTTGCTCCACAAACCTGCACACTGAAAAAAAGGCACGCTAATAAAAAAGGCTGTAAACAGCAAGCAAAATATATATAAAAAAAGTTCTAGACACAATACCAAGTGGGTTAAGGCCGCCTGCATTCCCAGCTAGCTAAACAGAAGAGTCTCCTGTAAGATGCTATTTTATAAAATGGTCTCATTTATAAAAGCATTTCCGCAGCAGCTGCTGCATAAAGATGTAAAGAAACAACTTAGTTCTTTGTAGATATAAGCCTATGGAAAATTTTTTACTAAGTACTGGAAAAAAGGCAAAAGTACACAGGTATCACGAAAATCATTTAATCATTAAATACCAGGACATAAGTTTCTATTTATTTAGGACTGTTTATAAATTTTTCAAAGTTCATTAAGTTTTGAAAAAATGTGATTGTATCGTTTTATTTCTTTTCTGTGTGTAATGTCATGAAGGAGAAGGAAAATGTGCTTTTCACTTAATTTCCAGACAAAGATTTTTTTTGTTAAAAAACTTAAAATATCCTTCCCTTTCTGGTCTTCTATTTCCAAACGGGGTTTTTTTGTGAAAGAGGGAAGGCTAAAAAGAGAGAGAGAAAAAAAAAAAGAGAAAGTGGCAGGTAAATACAAATATATAAAAATAAAAAAACATGCATTTTTTCCCAAAGCTTAAAGAAATTAAATTGGAAGTAAAGCAAAATATAAATTTTAAATCCAAAACCAAATTAAAATTATTTTAACCAAATGGATGACAATGGGAGTGAAAATTCTATGTAATTATTTTTCATTTTCCGTCTTTATCATCTCCCCCATTTTTCACCTCCCCTTTTGCCTTAGTTAATAATTTCTCCCAGGCCTCTTTGGAACTTGAAGCAACACTGATAAATGTACAATGCTTCTTTTCCACCCTATGAAAACAGGTTCTGAAATTCATAGGTTTCAAAGCCAGAATGAATAATCGTGAGTATTCAGTCTGTTGCTTGGTGCATCCCAGGCCACAAAATCTCACCAGGAATTTAACCAAGCTCATCTCTTCGCTTTGCATGGTAGCACATCATTTAGATATGCACTCAAGGCAATGAGAAGCCTCTATATCCTGAGATAAGCTTTTACAGTCACTAGCTGTGACAGTCACACAGCTTCCTTCATACAGCTACCTCCATTGTAAATAATGTGCACTTTAATTTCTGCACTTACTTTGTGCTAGTTTAAGCTTTCAGCTGTTGGATGTTATGTTGTGGGGATTTTTTTCTTTTTTTTTTTTTCCCCTGGAAGATTAAAGAACTTCTATCAAATACTTCTTCAGATGTAATCACAGGTTGCAACCTCTTAACCTTTCTGGACAAACAAAATTGATCGTACTTCTTTAGTTCCACACTACAAAGCATCTTTTCCAAACACTGAATTGCTTCAATAGATCTTTTCCAAACTCTTTCCAGATTGTCAATATTCCTTTTGTACTGCATTGGGTTGATATCATCTCATTTCAGTTTCACTATCTTTCCCCATAGTTGATGGAGGGAAATTCAGCACCTTACAGTGATGTTTCACCTCACCCTAAGAAAGGCATTTCAGCTAGGTCAGCTGAAGCACACGGGAAGGTGCCTATTTTCTCTGTTGACTTTAAAAGAAACCTAGTTCCAACTCAGGCATCTTAATTTCTGGATGCCTTTAGTGAGGCAGATGAATCCCACTCTGTGGGCACCAGGGGACAACCCAGCTGTCTAGACGTAGAGGTTCTATGCGATTTCAGACACCTCAGGCATCACACCTGGCTGCTAGCTGACACGGCGCCCATGGATGCCATGTCACATCTGCCAGCTGCACGCGATGTCTCTGAAACTATAAAACATCTAGGTATGTTCCATCAGGACTTTAGGAAAATATTTTACGATCTCATCAAGACACAGGATCATTTGAAAAAAAATTATTTTCCATAACGTTGTATTGATTGGCATCAATTATAATTTAAATCTTAGTTCAATTAATCCAAGAAATCTTTCCTAAGTAAGGTTTGGGCTAACTAGCAAATTGCTTTCAAAGCCAATGAACTTACTATTTGTTAATGTTGGGCCATGACTATTTTTTTCAGGCTTCTGGAAGTTCCTCAGAATATTTAGATTTGCTAAAACATCGGATTAATTCAGGCAGCTCCACAGACAAGTAATATTCTTGACTGTAAATTATCTAATTCTGTAAATCTAAAAATATTTACTGTTGCTGTTTAGCACTCTTCCTCAGAAGTGAGAGAAAATAAAATATTTCATTCTTCTTTTAGAAAACAGACATATTTACTTAATTCTGCATTTTCTCTACCAGGATTAACAATTTTACCATCCCTAGTTCTATAATACTGTGAGCATTTTGTTCCTGCTTAAAGAACTTCTTGTTATCTTTGCCCTATTACCCGTAGATTTTCAACTGATCCCTTTAGTTTTCTTTATCAGTTCTCTCCATTATCTAATACTGATTTTATTCATTGCTATCAGGCTCCATATTTTTTCCATTATTTTTTATCACGCACTTCACCTCCCTCTTAGCCAGGGCTGCTTTTTAACTGAAGAAAATACCTTTTGTCAGTGCAAAACTCCATTTCTTCAGGTATCCAACACAACTTTTAAAAACTTCCTTCACCTATCAGCAATACTTTTTTCCTAAGTAATTCTCCACTCAGTTTTGGTGCTAGTACTTTTTCTTTTGGAGTGTCTGTTTTATAATTAAGGAATGAGGAATCTGGAACTGAGGTGTGTGTATAAAGTCAATGAATTTGCTTTGCTCTAAACAGCCCCTGAATCTTGTAATAAACCACAAATCATGAACTTTCAGAGAATGAAAAAACAATCTTTTTTTAATTCTAAATTTTCTAATTAGTATTTTAATTCTAAATTAACATGAAAACCTTTTGGCTCTTGAGGGCTTTTTAGGGCTACTGGCCCACTCCCCCTAGTTTATATACTGAGCATGACGCCATATGGTACGGAATACCCCGTTGGCCAGTTGGGTCAGCTGTCCTGGCTGTGCCCCCTCGCAGCTTCTTGTGCACCTGGCAGAGCATGGGAAGGTGAAAAGTCCTTGACTAGGGTCAACACTACTTAGCAACAACTAAAACATCAGTGTGTTATCAACATTATTCTCATACTAAATCCAAAACACAGCACTATACCAACTACTAGGAAGAAGATTAACTCTATCCCAGCTCAAAGCAGGACACCATAAGGCACTTAAAAAATTAAAAAGTCTTTTGACCATGTTATTTAATGGCATGAGCTGCCAAGAAGTAGAAGTTGTTATTTCTATTTTTTATAACTGTGGGCACAGCACTGAGAAGATGCAGAGGAAATTACACACATTGCGCAACAGCAGTTGAAGCAATAATTGGTAGATTTTGGTTCTTTGGATATTTCCACAGTGACAAGACCTCCTCTTGGCTACAGGCAGGAGAAAGTCATTGTGGGCTAGAGCAGTATGACTTTACAATGGCTCAATGGAGTAACTGTTATGGCAGGAATACTTAAATAATAAATTCTGCAATCTAAATGTAAAAGCCTGTCAAATAATACCCTGGTTTTGACACTTTAAGTTAGAAATGGATCTTCAGAATATAATTTAGGAGTAATATGTCTGAACATTCACCTTCTGATTAATTGAGAATTAGCAATATTTACTGTTCCCTCTGTCTGTTTATATGTATTTCTGTTACCATGGCATTATTAGTAGCTTTCTCATGGATTACAGCCCCACTATGCTAATGAAATGACAGAACAGAAGACAGTTCCTAGGTATTAAGAAGAGCTCAGCACCACTGCCCTTTGGGCCAGATAAGTAAAGGGACTACAGTAAAGGTAACAAAGCACTGGAAACAATAACTATTGAGAACGTGTCTATAAATGTCACAGAGCAGGGATCTTTTCAAAACAGCATCACAATTGTACACAGTGAACCCTATAGTTGACTTGTTTTGAAAATGTGGTCCCTGTATTGATAATCAATAAGTTTCATTGTGACAGAGCAGACATATAAATGAATGCTTTCAGTTTAGATTGGATTAAAGGAGGCTGCGGTAGCAAGTGGGCTGTGTGGCAAATGCTGCTTCTTTTCTAATTGAGCCACTTGCGTTTGAAAGAGTCAAAGATCTTCCTGTGGACATAACATGGGGTGTACTAGAAGGATAAGGTTAAAAGAAAGGAGGCTAGTGGAGTTCAAGGCACTGTTTATTACTTCTGAACATTTCTGAATAAAGGGAGTGTTAGCTTTTCAGTGAGGAGAATGCAGCAGTCTCACTCCTGACTGTACTGATTTGTAAGAGTGTCTCTCCTCTTAATCTTATTCTTTTTTCTTTAATCTGTATGTTTTATAAACCTTATCTTTTCTCTGACCCTACCTTTTGAGCTAATCCCTAGTGTCCTACGCCTCTATGCCTGTCTAGGTCTATTCAGTCTTAAAAAGACACTCATCGTTTCCAGTGGCACCACAGGGATCAGGAATGCGCAGCATCCATCCTAAGGTCTTTCCACTGCCTCTTCAAAAACCCCATGTTCTGTATCCACAACCAAAAGGGTTAGCACTGACATATGTTGAGTCTCCTGTGTTTCCTAAAAATTGAGATGAGAGACAGAGAGAGAGAAAGAAAGAGAAAGAAAGAACGGGGCGGGGGGAAGAGAGAGAGAAAGAGAGAAAGAAGGAAGGAAAGAAAGAAAGAAAGAAGAGGAAGAAAGGAAGAAAATAACATTTCTCATTAGTTAAATGAGAAATTCAAACCAAACTAAGTTTCATTTATAGGAACATGTTAACAGCAATATTGGAAAAACTGGATGCAAAATACAATCAGACTCTGGAGGTTAAAGCTTCCTGGGCTAAGGGTATGAGAGGCACTGCTTACATTTTTAAGCATCCGTTAAATAACCAGGGCCTATAACTACATTCTCATTTTGAAAATAAATGTGTGAAGTAGGCAAAAGTTTCATGAAATATCACAATAATCTGAGAGAAGAATGATGGACAAGAGAAAACAAAGAAGTTCTGTGCAAACCTGAATCAGACAGGCTTTTAGTTCTAGACTGGAACTGTGCTAGGATTTTGCCCAGTAAATAAGAGAATAGAATAGGCAAATCACATTGCTAAACTAGAGTTCTTTCATAAACAAATTAATGAGGGGATGGTTCTTCCCTCTTCATGCCTTTTTCTTAAGTTTTAAAAAGAAAGACTTTGCAAAACAAAATAGCAGAGTGGATTCTCAGGGCTGCAGACGGGCTGAAATTTTCTTCGAGGCTAGGATCTTCTCAAGATGTTCTTTCAAAGAACTAAACAGGGTCCATTATTTCCCTAAAAAATACAACTATTGAAATGATAAGATGTTCCTAAACATAGCCACTTTTCTCTGTAGTAGATTCACACAGAAGCTACAGGGTTTGGGTTCCAGGCCTGTAACACACAACTGTACAGTTGTTTTTCTAGTTGTACATAAAAGGACTTCTAATATCTTTGATACCGTTATAAAAGAATGAGGTTCTTCTTGTGCAACTTCAAGCAATAACTGCAGTTGTGTCTTTTCTGGCCAGTGCCATGTCACATTCCCATGTGTGATTTCTGGCATGTCCCGTTGCATTGGAAGGTGCATTCTTTTCACTTACCATCAAGTGGTCATCAAGTTTTAATATCCAATTTGAAAAACTGAATACATAAACAGCCTTTCTGCTAACATACTTGTCTTATTATAGGAGATGACAGACAGCACAATATGGAAGACTGAGATTCAGAAACATGAATTTGTTAGGAAAAAAGAATTTTTCTTAGCTGATTGCAATCTGATTCGTATCATAGGTTTTTCCCCCCCCCCCCTCCTATCTTGCTGTCTTGTCCTGATCTGTTTTTCCTCCTTGTCTTTCCATTTATATACTGCTGTCTTGAAGACATTCTGGAGAACAAAGACACAAGTGCAGATCATCAGACAGAATACAGTTAAAAACTTTTTTTTCCCCCCAGTCTTTTGAAGTTTTTAACTTTCTTTTCTTATGGGAAAAAAAAATATTTCTCCCCCTGGCTTTGTTCCACAAATCTGTGGAACATATTAGTGGCAAAAGGTAACCTTGCTTTATATTCTGTGAACAGGACTACTGGGCTGAAATGGGCACAGTAGTTTACCATACTAACCAATTTTCAGTAAGTGTGAAGACAGAGGGGGCATTTGTAAATATGCTGGCAGAACATAACCTTTCCACAAAGATACCCATCAGTGAAACAGAGCACAGATCCAGAATATGTCAAGGAGATGAGCTGTGGAGCAAATAATGCCATCTGTACTGCTCATGATGTTCTTGGACCAAAGTGTCAGAAAGACGTAAATGAATGCCACATTTATGTTCACAGAATACAGCCATGATTGACAATAAGCTACCAATAACTGTGGGACTTTTTTTAATACAGTGGAAAATAAACAATTTTGGATGAGAAACTTGCATGTGCATTATCAGAAAATGAATAGTAGCCTGCAGAATCACTCAACATATAACCTTTCATTATGCAACATATCACCAGTGGAAGAGAAAATAAATATTTACAGATTACTTCAGTAAATTCCTCCATTTATAAGTTGGTTGTATTCACTATTTGCACATGAAGATTTTTCAGGAAATATGTCATGAGAAGCCGATTTTAATCTCATCATGAGGATTTGGGACAACTGACAAGTATCTCTCAGATATTCCAATTGCTGAGAGAACCCAATCGCACATTTTCAAAAGCAAGGCCACTACAACTTAAAGCATGTCCATTGTACAATTTATTCTGGATTAAGGTATGAAAGATTAATGATTGTGAGCACACTCTTTGCATTGATAGGGAAAAGCTAACAAAGTCTGCATGGATCTCCATGCTATGGCCACTCAAGGCATGAGGTTCACTTTAAATTTCTATGGTGGTGTAAATTGAAGAATTACAATGAAACAGACAATTACTAACTTCAGAAGATGACAACTTACTTAGAAGTTACTCAATACTTCAGTGTTTTCATTTCAAAATACATTGTCCATTTTTCTGACCTCCACAAAGGCATTAAGATAAAATTAATGCAGACCATGTTACTCATACATAGTCATAGTCACCTCCTACTTAAATTATTAGGAATCTTTCTATTGACCTGAATGAGAAAAAGGTTAGCCCTTTTTCCCAGGCAATTATTATCCTGAACAATTACCAAAATAAATTCCAGCAGTCATTGCTTCAAAATGAAATTAATCAACTGTTTCTGATAACCTCAGAATTGGGACTCTTTCCATTTTTCCCACAAATTCAGCAATATCATAAAATAAAAAGTTTCTTTGCCCTGATTCTACTGGGGATCAACCAAGTTGTATGTAAATTAATGTTTTCCACTGAATTGTATGTCTCTTTTTTTAAGGTTGATCCAGACTCTGATTATTGAGAAGAGCTGGAAAAGAAGAGTGAAGTCAAAGAAAGTTGTAAGGGGAGAAATAAGACAAAGACCAAATAATTAAAATAGGCAGTCCAGGATTTTTCAAAGTGTAAGTGCCCATCTATAAATGTATTCATCATCACTAGACAAACACTGTATGAGGCATATTTAAGTCTCTACATTGTTGGTTTTAGTCTGCTACAATTGTTTGTTTTGCTGTTCATAATGTGCTTCTCCCAATTATCTTCCTCCTTCTATTTCTCCTTGGTTTTCTCTCCTTAAACTTCTTCATCTTAGAAATGGTGGAAAAAGGTAAGGATCCCCAGGAAAGTAGCAATAAGTAAAGAGAGATATTTCTGCAAATAAATTTCCTCATATAAATACCTGTATGAGGTACCTTTTTAATAAGCATTCATACCAACAAAAATTGAAATGAATGGCTATAGATAAGCAAACACAGGAGATGTTAATACAGCTGAAATTAAAAACAAAGGAATTCAGCAAAACGTTTGCATATAACATTTCCAGTTCTAGTACGGTCTAAAGCTTTGGTCTAATATTTATACCACTGTGAGACACAAAAAATTATTTCATGCTTTTCATGCAGACAAATAGCTTCTGACTGAAAAAAGACTTCAGTAAAAGGAACAACTTTCTTAGTAAGCTTGTACTCCAACTCGTAACATGAGGGAGTCACCATCAAGAAAAAGAAATTGTGTATTCAGTTAGTATATAAAAACTTTCAAAAGCAAAAGCTGAGGTTCAAAGACATTTCAGCTCAGGGGTTTTTTTTTTTTTTTTTTATAAAAACATGAAAACATGGGAATCCCTCAAAAACCCTGCTGCCAAATTAGTTGAAAATTAATAATTCGCTTTAAAAACTTTTTTATAGTGGTGTGCTTACAGTCTTGAAAATTAAGGAAGAAAGCTTACTGCTTACTGGAAATAATCAGTACATTTTCCAATTAAGAACACAGTCATACAAAAAATAACAAGGCTAATTTTGTTTTACAGATTACCCACAAGGAAATTCTTCACAGCATTTGTGAAAACTAGAATAATGGTCTCTGTGATGTAGACAGTGCTCTCATATTCTTTTAAAATTAAATCATGAAAACCTGCTCAGGCAGGAGGAATATTGATTGAGGCAGAAGAACCAAAGAGCAGAGCTGTCCATTCACATGCCTGCACCTTTGTGAAGGTTGCTTTTACCTGCTGTGGAAGATACAGGTCCTGGCTGTTGGAAAATCTTTTTCCCAGCCCTACTCCATTTAGAAAGAAAAGAGAAGAAAGTCAATAGTAATTCTTCTGAGTCTTGCTAAGTACTCTTTTAAACTAGTAAGTATTTTGATAACATAATGAAACGAAATACCAGTGGATATTATTGTATTTATGCTCTTTGCATTGCCAGGGAAAAGCTACCCAGGTAGGTCTGCCTGGATGTGCAAGCCACTGTTATTGACATGGGAGTGAATCACCTCCTAGACTTGCTTATTTCTCATCCCTGACTGCAGCGATAGCTCAAATGAGTAGGCTATATAGATACCTAACTAGTAGAGAACTGAAACCAGAAAAATTGAATCCCAGCTTGTGCATACACCTCACCAATGCAGCATTCTTCGTGTTGGTATATCCACCACATTTTGGTATAAGCTAAAAATTCAATTCCGTTTTGATAAGCTCAGGGTATACAAGGTTTTACTAACAAGGAAAGATTCTCATTCTGTTTGTTTTTCTGGATACTGTGAAACAAGTATACATGATCTCAATGAATAGTGTTTTCAAGGGTGCTGATTCATTTGCATTCAACAGTGATGTTATGGAATTACAAATGGAGATCATAGAAATACAGAAGAATAAAACAGTGTCAGGAACACCAAGTATGGAAGGAAATTATTTTTCTTTTTTGGCTTAAAAAGGTCAATATTTTGTCCTGACAATTCTGATTACAGTCTTCTACCAACAGGCACTAGTTAATTATAGTGTCTTTTAAAGTCAGAGTCAGATGTGTAGATGATGAGGCCAAAAGATAGTTTTGTGGTCACCTAGAACAGTTTCTCACAGAAGTCAGACTTTATTCCTGTGTGAATTCTTGATTCAGATCAAAAGATATACCTCAACAGGAAGGTAGCTTTTAGAAAACAAAACCCAATCCTGATTTGAAATTTACCACTGATGAAGAATCCCTTGGTAAGCTGCATTAAAAACAATCAAATCTTGTTTCAAAGACATGTTCACGTTTCCAGTCTTAGTTTGTCTAACTTCAAGTCCTAGATGAAGGTTCAAGTTATATTTTGCTGGTTAGCTTGAAGAATGCACTATTGCAGCTTGCTTACCAGACACTGACTCCCTAATCTTCTCTTTGATAAACTAAATACATGGAACTAATTTAGTCCTTCAGTATAACATGTTTTCCAGTTCATTAATCATTCTGATAGCTCTTCTGTAAATCTTCTCGCATTTTATAACACACTTCACTGCATACCAGAAATTATCCTAATACAGAGGGGTCAGTGTAGAACCCAACAATACAATAATTTAGTCTCTCTATAACTTCTCATATCGTCTTGTGAATTCATGTAGTGGTTTCATTAACCTTTTTGCCACAATGTTATCTTTAGCAGCTCATTTTCATCAGATTAACTCCCATGACCTATAAGTCCTTTTCACACTCCCTGTTCCCAAGAACGTATTTCCAATCCTGTATGTATAACTGACTTTTTTTTTTCTGCCTCTGTGATTATGTATTGGACAATACTGGGAAATAATTTGTCTGTGCTGCAGTTCCAACCAATCAAGGTGCCTACATTTTAGTAATTTATTTTCTTCATTTTTTACCTCTTCCCCTATATTTTTTCTCAATCACAAGCTTTAGCAGTACAATTCTGTATTTTCCAAATTGTGATAATGCATGTGTAGTGAAGAATGGACTTCCCTGAGAGGATGGCTGCTTCCTAATAATTCCCATTTACAACTTGTGGTGGATTGACTTTGGCCGGTGACAGGTGCCCACCAAGACACTCTCTCACTCCCCCTCCTCAGCAGGACAGAGGGAGAAAATAAGATTAAAAACTCATGGGTTGAGACAAAGGCAGTTTAGTGAAAGAAAGCAAAGGCCGCATGTGGAAGCAAAGCAAAAACAAAAAGATTTGTTTTCTATTTCCCACCAGCAGGCAATGTTCAGCCACTTCCCAGGAAGCAGGGCCTCAGTACGCATAGTAGTTGCTTCAGAAGACAAAAGCCTTAATAATGAATGCCCCCTACCTCATTTCTCTTAGCTTTTATTGCTGAGCATGATGTCATATCATATGGAATATCTTCGGTCAGTTTGGGTCAGCCTGTCCCAGCTGTGTCCCCTCCAACCTCTCCCCCCAACAGCCTATTGGTCTTTGGTGGGGTAGGAGTTCTGCCAGCACTGCTCAACAGCAGCCAAAACATCGGTGTGTTATCAACACCCTTCTAGCTACAAATACAAAGCATGGCACTATGAGGGCTGCTATGGGGAAAGTTAACTCCATCCCAGCCAGACTCAATACACAAATGTATTTTGAAGCTCATGAATTACTTTCTTTCCATACTTATTAATCCATTGAATGATTTTGCACCATTCTTCCTACTTAATGAAATATTGTTCTGTACAAAATCAAATGCCTTGGAGATGTCTAACTACATTAAATAGATTTCTCAATCAAACTTGTAATCTCATAAAAGTGTAGCAAGCTAGATTAACAAATCCTATTAGCACATATTGATGTTGATTGGCAATAATTAAAGTAACATCTTTTAACTCTTTATTAATTTGAACTACATCAACCATTCACTATTGTTCCTGAGATCAATGTCAGGCAAACAGGTTCATAATTATCACTGTCGTCCTCTGTAACTTTCCCAAATATTGGTGCATTTTTTTTCTTCCAAACCTCTTTTGGTTTTTTTTCAAGCTAAGGTTTCCAAGACTAGTGGAAAACAAGCAAAAGTACTCCAGAGAGGGATCCAGCCAGCTCTTTCAAAACTCTTCAGTGGGAACAGTTAAATCCAGCTGAATAAAAACTATGTAACTTATGTCTTGTATACATCAGCTTTCCTGTTGAAAAACAAAATATGTTGGTACAGAATAATATATTAATATGGTATGATATGAATGAGCCATTCCACTTTTTCCCAGAGAGAACAGAAATATTTATATAACTCGTCATAACCAATGTCCTGCATTCAGTCAGGATTATATGTGAAAGCAGAAGAAGAAGCACATTTTTGTCTTAATCTGTGTGCGGATCTAGCAATAAGAACTGTTTTCCACCTTTGCCTAACAAGGATGGAACAATGAGAAAAGTTTTTGACTCTGTCTACCTTACATGTCCACATAGCAGTATATTTCCCATTAATGTCAACAAGGATTACAGAAACATATGTGAGGGTGACTATGTCAGTAAGTAAAGAAATTGTCATTTGACTGTGCATAAATTTCAGAACATAGGTGATTCAGCTTGCATTAGTTATCCAGCCTGCAACCCTGGATACTCGCACTTATTTTCTGAAAGAAACAGAAAATTATTAGCTGGCACAAATCCTTCTTCGTTAGGGCTGGAGCCAGACTATCTATTCTTGCTGTCCTGGTTTCGGCTGGGATAGAGTTAAATTTATTCCTAGTACTGTGTTTTGGATTTAGTATGAGAAGAATGTTGATAACACACTGATGTTTTCAGTTGTTGCTAAGTACCCTGCTAGTGAAGGACATTCAGCTTCCATGCTCTTCCAGGTGCACAAGAGGCTGGGAGGGAGCA
>NW_009227510.1:6000-28285 GCF_000690835.1 Fulmarus glacialis | reverse complement strand
TGCCAGGTTAAACCACGACACTGGTTTAAACTCTCTTCTGCATCCGTAAAATAAAGCAAGAGGCATTTAGGTGGCCGCTTTTGGGGCAATGCACCTTCCCCGGCTTCTCAAGGGGACGCGTGCTTTCACAGCTGAGTTGACGAAGGACCGTTGGCATCTCATCGCTTCTTCTGATGCCTGTCTAGACTGAACAGCCAGGTCTGAATAACAGGTTTAACTCACCCCCTCGGCGCCCACTCGCCATCAAGCATGAACTGTCGCTGTGATAACCAATTGTCTGGGAACTCTCTGAAGCTCGGGAAAGAAGAGTTAGCGAGTCTTTTCAGTGAAATACTGTATTTCAAGACTTGTTGCCATGCCTTCAGGGCTGTCTCCTTGAGCTAATAACAGACTGAGAGTGGCTTTTTGGAAATGCATTGTGACACCTCCTTCTAGAGATGGCTGGATATCATATCTGTGTTCCTGCGCGCTATGAATCATCGCAGATCAGAGCACCGTTCTCCGCTTAGGCTCCGGCCGCCAGCCTGTAAATGTTACAGGCTCGAGTGCCAGAGTGAGAGTCTGAGGGTTTTTCAAAGGTGCCTGCCCACGTCCTAATCTTGTCATCTGCCCCTTATCTTAGTTCCCTTTGTTTCTGGTTAATCCTTTTACCCGGAGTCCTGAGATCTTTATGCTGTATTACCAAGACAGAATGACGTTGGACGAATCAGTTGCCAAGCATTCCCTACTCCTCTTCTTCCTTTGGTGGCTCTTTATGAATGTAAGGAGATTAAGAAAGACCTTTTGGTCCTCTTGAGTGTCTCCTTTCCGAGCACATCCACATCTCCTGGCCTCGGTAAAGCCTCTCTGCTTTCAGACGAGAGGACTTCTCTGCTGACCCTGATGTTTTATTTCCTCCTAGGAGGAGGCAGGGGTTGGTGTGGGGCTGGTTCAAGATGTCACTGCCACCCTAAGCTTTTCTTTTAATTGCTCTCAGAAATGTTGACTGTTTTCATCTCAGTCTAATCATTCAATTGCTCTGTTGGTCTAGGAGTCTCTTCTGTAGCCAGTGATTTTTCTTCGTTGCTGTTTTCCAAGAAGACATTAGCAAAAGTTCTCTGTCTATTGGAAGAAATAACCAGGTGACCATTGAAACAATCATAAAAGATGACATTGTACCTTCTGTGGAGGATCTTGGGTTATTTTGCACATATGAGACCTTGCTGCTGGGGCTGAGGTTAGTATTACCCACATTGAGAAGTAAATGTTAGCAGGGAATGCCTTCCCTTATTCACCATCTCCTGAGCCTGTTCTTTTCCTCTCCAATGAGTCATTCCTGTTGGAATGGCTTTTGATGTGGACTGGTCTCCAGACCCAACCCGCTGACCGCTTTGAGTTGCCAGTCAACTCTTGAGGGTCCCAAAGAGCTGCTGAAGCAACGCCTTCCTGAAACGGTGCTAGCTCCTCAGGTTGCACTGGGGTACCTTCTTCCAAAAGACTCCTCTACTTGTTGGCATCACTGTCAGGGGCCTCCTCAGCAAATGAAACAAGAGTGGAGATCTTTGCTCCGATGGAATACGGCTAGGTAGACACAAACACCTCTTGGGAGGCAGCTCTTACATCTGAGAGCTGGCCCCTGCTCTGCTAAATGGCAGTATGTAAGAGCGATGCCGCCGGGTCACTAAGGCAATCCGACCGCTTTAGATCCCCCCCCAAATTGTTCATGTTGGTTTAACCTTCTCCATACTCTTTGCTTTGCTGTTAGCGCTCTCTCCAACCTGTTTCACACTATTAGGATGCTCTTTTTTTTTCCATTCTTTGTCTTTATTTTTCTTGTTTGTGGCAAATTCAGTTTCTCTCTGTTATAGACTTTCCATTCTTTTGGTCTGGTATTTTCTATTGCTTTTTTTTTTTTTATATCTTTTGCAGTATAAGGTTATTGCAAGAAAAATGCTAGAACTTGTCTTAGACTTAAAAAAAAATTCATTCAACTTTCAAGACATTACAAGTTAATGCCATTGAGGCTGTACGCAGCCTCTGCTCGGAGCATGGGGGCTGCATTGCGGACTTCAGCGTATATGTGCCTCAATAGGGGCTGTCCCTTTGTGAAGTCCCATACGCGTACCACGTTGCAGTTGGTTACCATGTCAACCTCTGAATTATCCTTTTTTTCTTTTTTTTTTTTCTTTTTTTTTTTTTTATTGAAAGGAGAGAAGGTAGGTACATGAAGTCCATTGATCTCGCTTGCCACCACTCTTTCATTGCACTGAGCCTGCTTCTTCCTGGGGGTGCTCAGATGTTAATGGAGGATTGCTTCCATATCCAACCTTTTGAGTTTTGTTTCTTCTCTGCTGTGTTTCTTCATGGGGAACTGCAGTATTCACCAGAAGGGAAGGCAATGCCATGTGAAGACCGAATTGTATGCATGCGTGATCCTCTTTGTCTGTGCCTCTTCTAGAGAAGCTGTGGCTGGTAGTGATGTAGGTGAACAGGGTCTAGTGCGGACCCAGGGCATTGAAAACAGTCTGATGTGGGTTAGATGAGACTTGGACTGGCTTGCCAGGGATTTATGTAGAGCTCTTAGTGACAGTGGGGTCTCCTGAGAAGACCCACCGCTTGCACCCTCAAGTTGTCTCACTGGGATGCTCATGGGTGTTTTTTTTCACCTGGAAGCATTTGAACTCTGTGCCAGCAGTGCTGCAGGGTTTTTTTGACTAGGTCTTGGGGGTTTCCTCTTCATTGTGGCTCTTTGCTGGGACGAGGAGGGGAAAGACCTGCTGGGGAAAGATTAGGCTTTGGTTTTGTTCTAGAAATCAAATTAGGCCTCTTATCTGAGTGATATCTGAGGTAGATGAGTACCGCTTACAGCAAGGGACTGAGCATTCAGTCTATGAAGTCTCCGTATCAAAACTCAGTTGTAGGGTCTGGTTGGTTTGCCCGTGTCGCTTGATTACAACGGCATTCACCGTGTAACCGGCACCAAGATAATGGCAAAGATGCCAAGAAGACAGGAGGAGCAGAAAGTGCCTATCGTGCTTTGTTAGCGCTATTGAATTCAATTGGATTAATCTCCCTCAATTTAATTTGTCGAGCAGTATGTGCAAACACAACTAAGGATACTGTCTTCGGCTTTTTATGGTGACCGTGCGACGCAAGATGTTTAATATCGCAGAAGCAAAACAAACAGAAGAAGGAATGCAGATATGGGAGGTGGAGAAGACCTGGGTAAGTCTGCTAATGAAATACTCTTCTTCACTTGCGTTCTGGCCTTGTTCTAGCTACCCATGAGAAGACGTATCTCCACCCAAGGAGACACCGTTCATGGGAACTAACGGTAAATGCCCTGTATCTTTCTCCACACTTCATCTTGCTGTGGTTCTTGGTTTCAGCATGATTGCTGAAATAATAATTTGACACTTAAAGGCTTGTCCAGTCTCGCCTATTCCAAACACTTGAAATCCAGAAAGTGGAGACAAAAGAAACCGCCCAACTTAAACCATTTTTTAAAATTTTGCCTACTGTTCACAAATTGAGTTCATTTTCCTTATGCGTTTGCTCAGACGTGATATGTCGCACCTTCGTGCTCGTGTACCGATGCCTGTGTAGTTTGTAGGCAACAAAGCAAACATCTGCAATCGCGTTGGCAGGGATTACTTGTTTCACAGCTGGAATTTTGCTAGTTAGCTCTCTTCTAAAGTCATGAAACAATTCAATAGCAGAGCTGACTGAACTTTTTCCTATTAAATTCCGAAAGTGCCCAACCTCGCCACTTCCACCTGCATGCGCAGCATCAAGATTAATCTTGTATTCTTGCTTATAGCCCGGCATACAGCAGTGAAGTCTGTACGTGATGAATAACGCTCCTCCATGCAATGGGACTAAGTTCTCTGACCTTTTGTTGGCGAAACGCAATAACAAGTTGTGGGTTGACCCTGGCCAGCAGCTAAGGTTTTTGGCACTTTTTCCATCAAGTTGAGTTTTTAATTCCCTTGAAAGCCGGCTGGGTTATTTGCTGCTTGTGCTGCTACATGCTGCCTGCTGCAGTTGACTTGATGAACGACTCGCCTGAATTTTGTAAGACCTGTCCTTCGTAATAAAATCATACCGGGTGACTTAAGATTCTCTTTGACAGAAACCGAGTCGGTACGGGGTTGTGCTGCTTGTGGTTCTTTGCTAACAGCTGTTCCTTACTGTTCATCCAGGCTCTTGTTGACTATGAGTACACTCCAAAATACCTGAGCTCTACCACTATTAACAGGTTTATTTTCCCCACGCTGTAATAAAGAAAGGCAGTAGCATGTTTACTAGCAGCATTTATGTCCCTAACATTAATATTTAAATTTTCCACCCCCATTAAGTTCTTCTCCAAACCTGAACGTCTATCGGAGGTGATTTTGGACAGGTGTTCAACACGGTAAGCCGTGAAAACGCCTGACATCTCTCCACGCTGCGGTGGCCTTGGAGGACCCGGTAGAAGTTAGTGCGTCAAGGCTGGCAGCAAGATTTTTATTTCAAAGGGAGCAGGGGAAGCAGCAAACACGATGTTTGGGAGTTCTGTTCTGCTGCAGTGAAATATCTGAGAAGTGAAACTCATCTGAGGCTTCTCCCTGGAGAGTGCAATTGTTAAGGCCAAGTCTCGAAGCATCAGGCTCTGCTGTCTGTGTAGAAAAACCCAGGGATTTTAGTAATACACTGGGGTTGCTTGCCTCTGTCACCTCTGCGGAGCGTCCTATTGCAAACAATATCGGTTGCGGTAGAAGCACCTTATTCCCCTGCCGACCTGAGTCACTGCTTTAAAGCTGGTGGAAGAAATAGCACGGGCTCCTGCATGGGCAGCGCCGTTTTTACTGACTCTCATGATTTTGATTTGCCATATCGTGGAGTTTGTCTTGATTATCAGATGTGCTGCTCAAAATAAATTCAGTTGTGCATTGGAATTTTTCTCTAATGCCGCCCTGAAGCGGTCAGAAAGGATTTACAGGCTCATGCATCAACCCTAGAGCAGGCGAAATTGTCTTTAAATGGGATTTTGAAGTGATAATCTTCCCTCTCAATGGAAGCTGTTTTAATTTTTCTTTCAGAAAGCGAGGTTGGGGGCCTGGTGGTGGCATATTGTGGCTTCGGTATTTAAGTAACACTCAGGGAAAGTAATTGCAAACACGGCTTGTGCCAGCGATTCCAATCAAGTAAGCATTTAAGGTGTTACTGCTGCATGCATTGCGCTTCTGTTCACATTCTTAAGAGTAATATGCCAGAATAATTGGCAAAACTGTTAATTCAGTCCTGGTTATTGTTTTTCGAACAGGGCAGAACTTGCTTTAGGCATGCAGGATGGACAGGCATACTCCAGCAAGTAGCTGAATATTTCTGAATGTAATCTCCCATGATCAAGAGATGGGGATGGTTCCCAGAGGAAAAGAAATAAAATCCTGAAGGGAAAAATCCTACGTGGTATTGAAAAGCTCTGGAGAGGCAGGCTTGCAGTTTTTGTCTTGTCAGTGATCGGGGCTAGAAGAGAACCTGGACATAAAGATAACTAACGGGCTCGTGTTCAGAAAAGGTGCTGGACGAGTCTCAGATTGGTTTTTTTTGTTAGTATTTCAAAGATCAGTTTATTTTCTTTACTGGCAAGTTATACCAAGTAAATTGCGGGGCCATTTGTTAAACTTATTTTGCTTTTTCATTTCTACTAAGTTCATAGTTCCACTACCTTCCTTTCCTGGATGCTTCCCTTTTATTTTGTTTTATTTTTTGTCACTTGGTTGTATGTCGTCTCTTGTCCGCTTTCCTTGCTGCCTCAATCGTCACCTTCAAATATCACCTTTTAATGAATGAAAAAATGACTTTAATTATTAAAACAGCTCAAAAACTTGACACGAATGGAAGCGACAGGCGGGTGGATACTTAGGAGGGGTTGAAATAACGTTCAACTAGTTCAATTTCAGGATTCTGTAACACAATATCATTTAATAATACGGTCTGTCACTTTGCTATACTGAGGTGAAAAAAAACCCCCATCGCTTCCTTCCATGAAATACAAAACGGCTTGCTTCAGAGGTGGTTTTTTTTGTCTGACATGAACTTAACCCCCAAAACCCACAGAATTTGGGAGCAAACTTGAATTCTTTTTAAAAATTGGAGGTGGTGGCTCTGGTGCTGAAGAGCAAGGTTTAAGGCTTTAGGGTTTCCCATGAGCACGTGCTGTGTGTCCTCACCTCTTGCTGCTCTTCACTCTCTCTTTCATCCAAAGTATCAAAGAAAACCAGCAGCTGGGGAGAAAGAAAATCATGAGTTTTCCTATTTATGCAGGTCCCAAAGCCATGCAGTGACTGGTCCAGGGGAGGTCTTGGAAAATGGCTTCCCTGGGGCTACAGCTGAGAAGAAACTGTGATGATGGGTAGAAGATGAAGCAAAACCTGTACAACGGTTGTTAAGGAGAAAAAGCAGCGGTGCCAATGGTGCTGTGTGGAAATCTTTTCCCCGTTGATGATCTTGTTACCCATCTGCTTGGGAATGGGCATAACAGCCATTACTTTCCTCAATAAAAATATAGAGGCTTGAGTGGGGGTGAGATCTTGCTGCCAAGGCGGGATGGGATGCAGCCCTGCAGCCAACGCAGCTTTCTGAAGTCTTGTGAGTTCAAGCGAGAGCAAATGGAGAAAAGCCACCTCCACCCCTTCCCTCCCACTTGTGCTCAGTAACACCAAGACTTGTCAGGTTAAGGTCAAAGTGAGGTGGGGATGGTGGGAGACACCAGTCCTCAAGTCCTTCAAGACCGTCTTGGGACGGTCGGAGTCAGGATGATGGTTACATCTCGCTTGGTTGCAGCAGCAGCGTGACCTCTATTAATTCGTTTATGGGATATTCACATTAACGCGGTGTAAGACCCTTGAAGGTGAGCTGAAAGTGGTTTTGGTTTTTTTTTTTTCTTTTTTTCACTGGAGAGAGGGAGAAATATTGTCAGTTCAGTTCCTGTTCTGTTTAGTGACTCGCCTGCGGTCTAGAAGCGAGGAGAACGGTTTCGTGTTCCTGTTAAAATTAGAGTTTTGTGGCAGATTATTCAATCAGCAAGACTGGGAGCCCTGACTTGCCCATAAAATGCTGGTTGTAGTTGCATCAGCCGCAAAAGGGAAGCCCGAGGGAAGTCCTGAGGAAACAGGGAGAGGAGTAATTTACTGGAGGAAATTGTGCATTTCTCTTGAGCTCCCGGTGAGTGTAGGGATGCTCGACTCTCTGGATGTGAAGATGAGTTTATATTGCTCTCACCTTTAAAATGAGTAACACACAATGGTTTAGTTACTTTTTCTGCTGCCGGAATGACGTAAACTGGCATAACTAACCCAAATAAGACTTCTTGCTCCTTTTGCATGTAAACTTGGGTTTGCTCTACTTTTCAGCGGTATTCATCAGCAGGGTCCTTAAATGAACGAGGACCAGGCTTACGTAAACGTACGCACAACTTGACCTCAACCACGAGCGTGCACGGCTTTTCAGTTGATTAGCGTGTAAGTATAAGTTAACTCAAGAACTAGTAATGGGTCACGCCTTTCCTAGAGGAGGCTGTTTGTTGTCGTTTGACTTTGAAAGCAACTTGATCAGCGGGATAGTTTAATGGGGGGGGAGAGAGAGAGAGAACCACAGAGCAAAAAGACTTTCCCCTTTTTTACTTAATTATGAGCATTAGTTGTAGGAACAATGGAAAATAGAGTAAAGCTTTCCTTTCATGCGACTGTCTGATGCCCTAGAGATATTTTCCTTGCTCTTTTATCATTATAGCTAGGATCATCTTGTATTTTTAGTCTAATAGCTGCAGCTTAAGTCATTTGTGTAATAGTTGGTAATAGCAGCTTATGCAAAGCAGGGAGCGTATACCTTGTGAAGGAAGAACATACTGCCCTTCCTCGTGAAGACAAAATTAAATTAATGTCTCCAAAATCGCCCAAGTCGGAGAAGGGAATCCAGACAGCTAGGTGGTCTGCGGCATGACTACGGCTCTACAGTGTTCCTATACATATAGAAAGAAGGGAAAAGCTTGTTCCGTGGTGGAAGAGGTGCATAACTACGTTCTGCAAGAGGCTTCCTTTTCAAGTCTTCAAGGGTGAATGCTTCTGATGGGGAGAACAACTCATGGTGAAGATCCAGTTGAATCCCCTACTGCAAAAATTGTCATTAGTGCATAAAGAAACCCTTGAGTTAAGGCGATGGTGGCATCTGCTACCACAGGGTAAAGGGAGCAGGATCAGCTTAGGCGTAAAAGTGCATTGAGCGTATTCGGAGTGTTTGATAGGAAGAGGCTGCCCAGGGAAGTGGTTGAGTCACCATCCAGGCAGGTCTTTAAAAGACCATGTAGGGACATGGTTTAGTGGTAGAACCGGTAGTGTCAGGTTTACAGTTGGACTCTATCTTAAGGGTCTTTTCCAACCCAAATGATTCTATGATTCTAAGTTGGTGCAGATGTGGATCCTGATGGAGACCTGCTCACCCTGGGCTTTGAGTGACCGACATGTGCTCCACGTCTTGCAGAGTAGGTTCTGCAGGTCTTTGGCCTCAAGCACAGATTTATTGCTTTGACTGTGGTGTTTGGCTAATGCCTCTGGCTCTCGAGTGTCCTCCTGGCATCAAATACAGGACTGCTCTGGGGAAGCATCAACGTAGTAGGGAGCAGTCCAGGGATTTTAGGCTTGCTTGTTGATATGTGTTCTTCAGGATGGCTTATCTCATCATGAAGTCATCAAAAGCAGGGGGGTGAATATCCATATTGATTTGCACACAGAGTTCTTTTTCTTGAATTAGCAACATCAGTAAATTTTCCTGGACTGCAGAACATCTCATTGAAATGTCAGTCCTATGGCTGGATTATATCCGGGCTACAAGGTCCTTTCTTTGATGTTAATGAAGGAGAAATTGGGGGGGGGGGGTGGGGAGTATCTTCTGCAGCAATGAAAAAATAATGTTTTTTTTTCTCTCTAAGGACACAAAAGAGAGAACGCTTCAACCTCAGTATCAGATGTTAAACTTTGAACCTGAAAACGCAGAAGAAACGTACTTTTATTCAAGCGGTTTAGAAAAAAATTAAAAATACACATAACCAGAGCAGTGTTCATAATGTTGAAATTTAGACCATGAAAACCTGCAGAGCTGCGGGTGTTTGCATTAATTCTGTGGCAGGGATCTTCATTTAAAGCCCGTGAACAATGTGCACATGTGCAGTCCGGAGGTGGGACGTAAAAGCCATCAATCAAATGGGGTGGGGGGGGGAACCAATAGTAAGCTCAGGATGGGAAGAAATCTCTTCACCACTCTTCTCCTGCCTTATCATTTTTACACCATTTTGGGGGAAGCCGGCATATATTCTCTTGCTATCCTGTGCAATTGTAGAAATTCAATCATGGGTAACTTCGAATTGGGTGTATCTGCATATAAAGCTCTAATTAGCATCCTAATGAAATCTAAGGTTTAAAATAAGATTTTTTTGAAATAAGATTTATTTAAAATAAGATTTATTTAAAATAAAATGTACAATGAGCCTATGACATGACCCAGAACACTGAAGTTGTCCCTGGTTCGAATTGTGTTCGTTACGTGTTAGGAATTAATACGTTAGGAATTAATAAATACTTTTGCTGACGTCGCAGGTTTGCCGGGTGATGCGATACAACCGTGCGCCTTTTTTTATCCAGGGTTAATAATGATTTGCATAGAATCAGGATGGTTAAAAAAATGAGTAGTGCATGGGGTTTGTTTTTCCTTTTTAAGACGGTAAACATGAAGTTTCCCTCTAAAGGAAATGAGTCTAAAAGAAAATTTACGGCACTTGCATAGGCCATAGCTTGAGGAAGAGATTCCTGATAAATGAAGTATACACAAACCATTTTTTCATCTGTCTCTTCTGACTCGATCTGTATGCAGGAGGCGTTCACTCTGATGCTGAAGGTTATTCTATTTTTAACACCCTGCTGCTGCACTTTTTCTTTTTTTTTTTTTTTTTTTTTTTTAAATAAGGAGAGGTAAGTTCCATAAACTACAAAATATTTCATTCCAAATACCAATTACAAGAAAGGCTTTAAAAAAAAACCAAACCCACAAACAACCGTACAGGTGCGATACGTATCCCAGACCAGGCTCTATTTCTTGACACGTGTTATTTTGACAGCACTTGCAGCCCTTTTCTGAATACTTACGCTGTCTATCATCTATTTCCAAAAAGCTGGCTCCTTCTAAGGGTTTTACTTAGTGTTTCCATCTTACTGCCTGTCCAAGATAACTACAGTGAGGAGGAGGAAGGTGGCTCTTGCGGGGAGAGCGCGGGCAATAACCCCTTGCATCTACTTCTCTCTGCTGATGCAAGTTTTAATGTCTCTCGTGGCAAGAGATGCTCGAGAGGATGGAGTAAGGGACTCTGCTTGCTGGTTTATGGAGAAGACGTCGATGTCAAAAACCTTTTCACGTTGTTCGCAGCCGCAGAACGTAAAGGGAATGAAAACTAGGGCAGGCATAGCAAGCGCATATCCCGTCTCCTGCGAGTTGCTCGCTCAAAAAATGCGGCGTTGGCTTCCGAGCAGCTTTGAGACACTGGCACGAGTGTGTGTGAGCAGAATCTCTATTTTCCTGTTGGTTTGGGTTTTTTTTTCCCCCTCTGTATCTTACAAAGACTAGATGGTCTAGTCTAGTTTGGGAGGAAACTGCTAACAGCCTGGGTCTTAATCCTGCTTGACAGTATAGCCCAAAGAAATGAAGTGGCCAAACCTGTGTAAAACTCCTGTCAGTAACCAGAAAAAACATTTTTGTTGTTTCGTACTGTTTCTGTAAAAACCGGGCTTTCTGTAAAAGCAACGTTGAGCATCCCGAACCTCGTTCCCGCTACACCCACCCACTTTCACAGAGTAGCTTTTTATTCCAGTAGATTGGGGGATTTGGTGGTTTTTTCGCTGAGCGCCATTTGAATACGGAGAAGCATCCTATGATCTGTGAAAATGCCCCGCCCTGAACTGAACTGCAGCGGGGGGGGTAGGGGGGTGAGAAGAGTGGGGGTTTTGGGGTTTTTTTTTGTAAATTAATCCGCTTTCTCACGTGCACAGAAAATGCCGACTCAGCGCATCCTCCCAGCACGCCACTGCAGGGCAAAGCCCCTTTTGTTTGCGTTACATGAAACTAAATTGCTTTTAAGTTTAGTGGGAACGGAAAGGACAAAAAAAATCCTTTATTTAAAAAAAAAGACCTTTCAAAGAGGCAGCTTCAGAGTAATAACGGAGCAATTGCTTATTACTTAGGTTAATTAGATAGTTACATCAACCAAGCATGACTTACGTAGACATCTTGCTTTATTTCTGGTAGCGAGATAGTGTGCCCATCCCAGGGTTTAGGTGAAGTTAGATTTACAACTAGGATTAAAAGTGCTATTGGGAAGGGTTTTCCTTGTGTTTTCCGGATATAACCAGCTTGATTATTCTAATTAGCTTTCCGTACAGAGGGATTGAACCCACCTTGCTGTGGGAGGCGGGTGGGACAGGAGTCATCAGGTCTGGCCAAGGTCCCGCCTGTAAGACCAAGCTTGCTTTTGAAAATGAATACCCAACACACCCCCGTGCTTTTATGTCGAGACTTGAGGGATGACATGGCCTGCTTTCAACAGCTACAAATTTTTACCTAATTCGCTTAAACTTCATAACGGGGCTTAAACTCAACGTGTTGGGTTGATGGGCTCTCTGGTAGCGGTCAATATTGAAAGACCTTCTCGTGGTCCTCTGCTTTCATCCTCCTCCTCCAAAAGAAAAGAGGTGTGTAAGTGAAGTCGATGAGGAATTTGTGTGATGTTCTTTACTTAGAGTGATTTGGGCTGTTGCCGAATTTGCAAGTGGAAGGCCCTTTGAACTATTTCCTCCTTTTCCTCCCCGCTAGTCCCTTCTGCAAAATACATTTTTAATTTCATTTCTGAACTCGCACTGTCAATATTTAAAAGCTTAGGGCTCTTCATTAAATAGTGATACTGACTTTTTTTTTTTGTTGGATGTTCTTCCAAAACACTAACAAAAGGGTTAGATTGCTAAGATAGCAGGATCTATTATTTTGTAAGGGGAACCTGTTGAACTTTTCTGAAGGTTTTCCACCTTCCTGACATTTTCACTGTCTAAACTGATTCTTACCTCTACTGTGTTTTCTTTATATTATTACTCAGCTTAACTTTGTGTACTGGAGTCCATGCCTCTTCCATGCTCCAGTGCATTACAAATTATTTTAAAGGCTTAGGAATCCTTTCCAAAGGCTCTGGGGTTGAACAGTGTGTGGTGAATAATTATGAGTTTTCCCCACGTGATGGGAGTTAAATAAATATGTTTTCTTATCAAAGCACTTTTTTAAAAAGTAAAAACATCAAATAAACTAGTAGGAAATCTAATTAATTTTTCATCATGTACAGAGTCTCTGGCATAATTACCAGAGCTGAGATTCCCCACAAGCCAAAAAAATCAGCTGTGCCATGAATATTCATGCCGAGTGGAAATAGCAAAAATTTAGGGGCAAGTGTCAATTTTCATTGACGTTAGGAAATGATTGTGGATGCGGCAGGTCAGCCGCCCGCGGTGCTGCTACGTGGCGTTGGGGGTGGCTGTCTCTGTAGAAGACTCTGCAACCAGTGGCATTTTTTGAATGGGAAAAAAAGTCGCGAAACCTGATTGAAATGAGAAATTTCGAAGGGAGCTTCAGCTCTGTAGGGTCGTACTTATTATAAAATGGTTTTCCACAAATAAACGATGGCTTGACCGATGGATGAAAGCTCATCGGGCTGTTAAATCCCTCTGTCTTTTTGCCCTTAGCTGGTTTTCATCAAAATATTTGACTTCTGGGCTTTCATCTGTTTAATATTTGGTATTGTAGCACCGTAATGTAGTTTGGATTCCTGCGCAAACAATGACCCTGAAATAGTTTTAGAAATGTGACCCTGAATAATTTTAGTCTCTTCATGGCATAAAAGCCTTTGGTCTACCTGCTACCTGGGAAATAAGTAATTTTACAGACTGAGAAGTAAAATTATGTTCTGTATTAAATAACCGTTTTGCTTCAGTTTTATTCCCAGGAAGAACGTCTACGCGCGGCTGAATTAAGTCCAGGACATTTGCAAACAGCAAATATGGAGCTGAAAATCCATATTTCCCGCCCCCTAAATCGATTGTTTTCTGGTTGTCATGGAATACAAGGAAATGTATTTCCAAATCAGGGGTAAAAGATGGGCATGGATATTTATTTCTTACTCAAAAGCTCTTACAAGGTAAGGTTACGGTGACTTATTGCTTAAAGAGCTTAATATAGAGACCGTTCAAGGCAACAGGCACCATGGTATGATAAAACATCTTAAGGACACACTTCAGGGCTGAACAGAGGCGTGTGCACATGGTTTGTCCTGAAAGCTACGGTGTGTTTAAGTGTCTGTAAAATATTCATGGTGCCAATGGAAATTGGCTGCTGGGTCTGGAGTTGGAGAGTGAATGCGAATTCGTGTCCGTTTCCCAGTTTGTGTTAAAATGTGATTGTTTGTTGATAACTTTAATGGGATTAGTGTACTTACTGGACAAGGAAGGACCATATGGTCCCACTTATTATAAGCCCATTTAACTTTTCCCGAGGATAATTAAAACCAACGGATGTATCTGCGTCATTTTTGCATCTTAACAACTGGAAAAATCAAGTGTTCTTCCTCCTACCTTACTTATCACCAACCTCACGAGCAAAATTCTCCTTTGGGATTTGAGAGTAGGTAATACTGTGTTACCACCCTGGGTCAGTCTTCCAGATCGACCTGCCTGGTGCTTCCATTTTTTGAAGGTAAAAAAAATTGTTCATCACTTGTATTGTGTGCAGAGTCAGTTCCCACCTGAACTACGTTTCTGGGTAAGGGCTTTGCTTCATTTTACGTGGTATTTCTTCGCATTTGAATGGTATCTCATACAACTGTTTTTATCAAATGCTCCTTATAGCATGCCCACTCTTCAAAAGCAGGGATTTACGTCTTGTCTAAGCCCACTTAAATTTTGACTGGGTCCAGCACCGACCCTCAGCGTGACAAGGCGATGCTGCTCGGTCACAGTTTCTGCTTCCCCGACTGTTAAATGACAGCTCGTTGCCTCTGCAAAAAATAAATTGGAGTACAGCATCTCTTCCAGAAATATCTAGTCTTGGTATCAGGACACAAGTGGCAAATCCTCTACCTCCCACGGTAGTTTTCTTCAAAGCTCAATCCTACTTGTCGTTAAGACCGTGAGCTTTGGTACTAATTTAATCGCCGACTGCAGCTTCTAGCCATTGATTTGCAATACAGCTCTTTCCTCTGGTTTTAAAGATCCTTTAATACCTGGTATTTTCTCCTCTTTAAGATATGATGTGCTGTAATCAAGTCGTCTCTGGGTTGTCTGTGTGATGCAGGTGACATTCTTGGAGTGCAAAAGGCTTTTTGTAAGCCTGGTGCATGGACGTGGCTTTATTCTGCCTCTTCAACCCCTTTCTCCACGTGCCAGAAGCAGGAGGCTTTATTTTGACGTTGGCTTGGCTTACGTTGAGGTGTGTTGCAGAAGAGAACCTAAAAAACATCCTGGAGCTCTGATACAGCTCTAAAAAAGGGCCAACATCCCAAGAGAAATGGGGTGACCCATGCCTTTTGCAAGCTGGTGGGTTTTTGGCTTTAAAAGCACTGATCTTCCCAGGACCAGATGTTACGGGGGAGTAGAGGAAGCGTCGCTAGAGCTGGCACGTTCTTGTCGAACTTCAGGCTTAGCACAGCTGCAGAAGCATCCTCTGCCGAGCAGCAAATACAGATGTCCGCTGCCAAAGCCAGCTGACCTCCTTATTCCTGCAAGGACACGTGGTCACGTCACTTCTTGATCTCCCTTGGCGTTTGGTCCTCACCAACCGAAATGTGTGGGAAGTGGGATAACGGAGAGCGTCTTCTAGGCGTGCCAGGAGCTTGGGGAGTTATCTTTAATCTGCTGTGGAAGGGTGAGGATGGCTCTGCAGCTGCTCTTCGAACGGCAGAGCTCTGCTGCAGCCCACCCAAGCAAGAGAAACTCTCCCGTTCGCCACCTTCTGCAGCTTCAGTTGTCACCTTGGGTTGCGAAGGGGGGAGCGTGACATTTCTGGCTCCCTAGACCCCGCTGGGAAGTCAGGACTCAGCTTTCGAAGAAGCGCTTGTCTTTTTTTTTTTTTAATTGGTTTTTGTAGCGTTGTCCTGGAGGAAATCCTGCCTGCTCGTTGTGACAGCTGTCAATCATTGAGGTCCGATTCTACTGACTCTTTGCATCCAGCCCCGCGCTGCTTTAACTCAAGTTCTTCCTTGGGTAATGTCTTGTGGCATTTTCAGCTGTTGCCCCCTATTTTCAGCTGTTGCCCCCTATTTTCAGCTGTTGCCCCCTACTTTCAACTGTTGCCCCCTACTTTCCCATATTTTCAGCTGTTGCCCCCTTCCTTCAACTTTTGCCCCCTACTTTCAACTGTTGCCCCCTACTTTCAACTATTTCCAACTAGTTATGACTATAGTCATAACTCCTTCTAAAGAAACATGGGAGAAAAGCCTCTGACTAAAGGATTTTAAATGACTAAGCGTGAAACAGGAACACAGCATCTGAAATTATTGATCAATATGCCAGTGCGGAGACCCAAAAATTAAAGATGTGGGGCAACGGGGGGTTGTTTGCTTTTGTCGGGGCAGCAAGCCTGGAGGCGGCGTGAGAGCTCGAGCACGTTTGCAGATGGACACGGAGAGGTGTGTTATGGTCGCACTGTTTGAACAGAGATTTCAGGGTTTTTTGACTCTGCATGTGTCCGTCAATAAATGTTTGAGAACATGAGAAGAAGACGGCGTGTCTGGCTTCTTATTATCCTCCTTGGGTTTGTTGTGGCATCGGTTTTTACTGGTACCGTGTTTGTAGCTCACCAAAGGATCAAGTTCTCTTAAGGAAATACTTGTATGAGCTTAGGGGGGGTCAACTTTTAAGTATCACGTGAGGTTTTGACTTTGCACGTGGGGAAGAGCAGTAGGAAGGTTTCCTCCGTGTCTCGTCATGACATGGTGGTGCATGCCCCGGAGCACTTGCGAACAGGATTCAAATAATGTGCAGTGGTTTTTTGCCTGATTTTTTTTTTTTTTTAATTTTTATTTTTTCCCCTCCAGGGAAGAGAAAAAAATGCAGGGGGAAAAAAAAAAGTGAGTACAACTCTGTGGCAAGTCTATAAGCTTTTCTGGAGATGTGCTGGCACAGTGCAATACCAGCAGAAAGGAGACTTGCTCTCCTTTTGACTTGTTTATTATTTAATCTTTTGGTCTGATGGTGGGAAGAACGTCATAATCGCGGTGCTGTCTCTGTGCCGTGAGATGAGAGCCCCTCTCTGCCTTCTCCAGCAGGATTTAAGTTTTCAAATGCTCCTTTAAATCCGAAAGAGCCTCTTCGTCTTTTATCATTTCTTTCCCCCTGCCGGAGGGAGATGGTTTATTAAACAGAAGGAACAAATTGTATTTCGTTGTAAAGTCACCTGCCATTTGCAAAGAAAGAAGCAAAAGGAAGCGATCCAGCACTGCTGGGGTGTAGATTTTTGTTAATTCAAATGTCTCAAGGATATCCTTCAAGATCTTTACCCCTTCCCAGTCTCCCCACCTTCCCGTCCCTAGCTCTGAACGGATATCCTGGCCATTTAGTATGCTTTTTTTTTTTTGAAAGAGGTATATAAAAGTGCAAAAGGCTATAAAATCTCTCTATAAAATACCCAGATGGAAGGAAAATGTAAAGAAACAGATGGCGCTTTTATAACGTAGCATTTGATGGAGCTATAGAGTTTTCACTAAAACATTCCTACGGTACGGAGAGGCTTTCTGGATAGCCACCCATCATATACTTTCGTAACGAGATGTTTGCTTTGAGGAGTTATTTCATGTAAAAAACCTCCTTTTTGGTAAAGAAAAGGACTTGGCACTAGACCTACGTGAGACGCACTCGCTGTGCGAAGTGGCGATGGCCCCGGGGCTGCCTCTTCTGAAGCACTGGCCGGCTCCTGCTGTCCTTGCTCAGAGCTCCGTTCCGTGATTCATCTGCTCCCTGCCAGACCGAAACAAGCTTCGGGGACAATTTTCCTTGGCGATGAAAGGATTTTTTCCCTCTTCTTGGAGGAGGGATTTGAAGGCAGGAGCTGGGGAGGAAAGCCGCCTGGGGCGATTTGTTGCAGGGCAGTGGGCTCAGCTGCTGAACAAAGGTAGGTGAGGTGACCAGAAGGAAGGAGAAAAGTAAGAAAAGGAAAAAATGAGCAGCGTTCGTAACTCCGAGGAGGTTTTTCAGGGCAGCAGCATCATGGCGATCGTCACATTGACCTGCCAGGGGTCATAGGACCTCACTCAGTGGCTTTGTATTGAGCCAACAACTTCTGCTTGCTGCAGCCTATTTGTCAGCAACAGCCTTATGTTTTTTTTTTTTCTTTTGGTAGCAGCTAGGGACTTAGTCACACTTCTAATTAAAAAATTTCAGGAGAAGGCTAGAAATCTGAAACATGAATGACGGCACAGACAAGTTGTTACCGCTGCTCCTACTAACTAGCAATATGTCTTTCACAAATGTCTCTTGGTGTGCCTTGCTCCCTTTCCCCCCTCCTTCATCCCTCATTTTATTTACTGGTTCTCAGCTTTTGGTTGTTCCCACCAAAATATTTTAGGTATAAACTGGAGATGATATCTAATCATAGAATGGTTTGGGTTGGAAGGGACCTTCAAAGCTCATCTAGTCCAACCCCCCTGCCATGAGCAGGGACATCTTCATCTCGATCAGGTTGCTCAAAACCCCGTCCAACCTGACCTTGAATGTTTCCAGGGATGGGTTTTGGTCTTCCTACTTTAAGCCAAAGCCGCCCAGTCGTGGCAAAGCTGAAAGGAGGTAGATCACCATTTCTTCTCCTCGAGGGCCAACAGTACCGGTTGCTGGGACATGAGGGTGTAAGTGGTGCTGGAGAGCTTGTGACTCTGCTTGATGCCTTCTGCCTTGCGGAGCTGCTTTAGAAGCTGCGATTTCCACCAGCTTGACCAACGGCCATCTCCAGGGTTGGGCCTGCAGCAAACACGACTGTTCACCTCATGTCACCCTTACGTGAGAACATGGGATTCATAAAAAAGGTTGTTTCTGCTAGTTTGGCTTGTGGTCCTGAGCTCATAAAAGTGACCTGAGTGACAGAAAGTTTAAATGTGTGGGGCTGGATTTTTAGTGCGAAGCCAGAATTGCTTGCTTATCTTAGCAAGAGGAGAACTAAGCTGCCAGGTCCCGTCTTTTTAAAGCTGTTGATATCTTTGATAAACATGACACCAAATGATCAGATGAGGGGGATTCTTCTGCAGGGCTGGGCTAGCACAGCAAGCCTAACAGCTTGTATCTGTCTGCTTTCAGTGAGAAAGTCTTTATTTTTTAATTTTTTTTTCTATACCAAATCCTGAACTCCTTTCCAAACCATGTTCTGCTCTGTTGGTTTGTTCCTGCTGTCCCTTTCCACCTGACTGGCTTCTGCTGGAGGCAAGGAAAGCCTGCTTTCATCCGAAGCTTCAAGAGAAAAATCGCATTGTCTTTGAAAATATCTTGGTCATGTCATGGGTACCTGTGAAATTTTTGTGCACTCTGCCTTCGGCTGCCTCTGTGCAGGCGGGACATAGCCATGGCGCTTCACCTTTCTTCCTCTGCCGTTGACACCCGTAGGCTTAAAAGGCAGCTGCCCAAAGGTAGATATTTGTCTATACAAAGTCTGTTCTAAATAGGTGCTGAAAATCAAGTCCCAGCATGCTGTTCCTCATGACGTAAAGTGTACGGGGGTGACCGAGGTAGCATGAATCTGAAATAGTTCAACAGAGGTTGAAATGATCTTCCCATGGCTACGTGAACAGATGACTAACCCCATGATTTCTTAGGGTACCAATAGAAATTTTAGCAATGGGGTATCCATTCCTTTTTGCTTTTCAGGGCTTTTACTCATCCAGCAGCTCACCCAAAATCTGTCCTGAGCCACGCTGTCCAAGGAGGTCCCCAATTCTGAGTCCACCTGGCCCATATCTTAGTGAGATGCTTGTGTTGATCGAAGGGGAGGAAGCAAAGGGGGTGTCCCCCCTCGGGTGATGGGGTGGGGAGAGCATTGGGTCGTGATGGGTGTGCTCAGCAGAGCATGCTCGGCATGCTGTCGCGAGCTCTGTTGCGGTTTACCCCGGCAGGCACTTGCTCCCCCCCCCCTCCTCCCCCCCCAGTGGGATGGGGGGGAGAATCGGGAGGAAAAAAAAGTAAAATTCGTGGATTGAGATAAAGACAGTTTAATAGAACAGAAAAAGAAATAATAATAATAATAATAGAATATACAAAATGAGTGCTGCACAATGCAATTGCTCACCACCCGCTGACCGATAACCAAGTAGCGATCGCTACTTCCTGGAACACGCCTACCATTCATACACTGAGCATGACGTCACATGGTATGGAATACCCCATTGGCCAGCCGGGCCAGCTGTCCTGGCTATGCTCCCTCCCAGCCTGGTAAAGCATGTAAGCTGAATGTCCTTGACTAGCAGGGTACTTAGCAACAACTAAAATCATCCGTGTGTTATCAACATTCTTCTCATACTAAATCCAAAACACAGCACTAGGAAGAAATTTAACTCTATCCCAGCCGAAACCAGGACAAGCTCCTAGAGAGAAGGTTCCCAGAAAGGTTGTGAGGGATCTGCTACAGCATTAGGCCCACTCAGAAAATGATGCAACGGAGGAGGGGAGCTGGAGAGTTTTGCTGGGAGGCTGGGAAGCGGGGATAGTGCCGACTGAGGAAAAGGCAGTGGAGGGTGCAGGACAGGTCTAAGATGAGTTGGTGACACAAAGTGGTGGCATGACATTAGCACGGCTAAAACAGCAGAGCCATTTCTAGCAAGCCTGGCTTGAAGTGATGGCATGAAGCAACTGGGAGGGTGATGATTACGCACTCTTGTTGGCTTTTGGGAAAGCAAGAAGATGTGCAAGGTTTTGAGGATGCATCTCTTATTAGTGACAGTGGATGGGAATGCAATTAATATAACCTGTCTCTTGTCTTCCAGCACAGGACCCATCAGCAGACCCTGACCTCAGTCCTGTTGATCTGTCCTTGCAAAGAGTTTGGGGAGTCTCCATCCTTGGAGATATTAAAAATCTGTGTGGACATGGTCCTGAGCAACCATCTCTGGGTGGCTGCTTGAGCAGGCTGGTTGGACCAGGTGACCTCCGGAGGTCCCTTCCAACCTCAAGGAGTCTGTGATTCTGTGAACTTCACTGGAGGATGAAGAACAGAGGTTTGCGAGCCCCAAGGCTGTAGCAAAGAGAAAAACCTCTGTCCAACCCCTGTGTGATGATCCTCATGGTTACTGGTCTGCTCTAGCATTCATCTTGGGCTGCTCTTCTTTGGGACGCAGCCATCTGTTTGTTCCCTGGATGTGTGTGTTGGTGTTTGTCAAGACTCTCACTGCGGTGAGGCATGCTTGGCGATGATGAGAAATAGCAGTTTTGCTTAATTACTGGCCTCTTAAAGACCCGAGGATAACATCCTTATATGTGCGCTTAAACTTGACCGCTCTCACTTTTGACCTCGGTGCTTATCTGCGGAGTTTTTCATTCTCTAATTGGTACCTCGGGGTGAATTGGGAGATGCAGCGAGACCGAGCGGTCGCTTTTTCTTCCAGCCTGAGTGGAACAGCTTGTGCCAAGCCCGTCCCACACCGGCGAGCAAGGCCAGGCTATTAAACGTCTCTTGGAGCTGGCTGTCAGTCTGGAGCGTGCCTCCTGCCGCGCTGGCACAGCCCTCTCGCTCACGGGTGAGTAGGCAAATTCCTGCCATGCCTCTCTTTGTTCATTCAGTAAAGGGTCCTCCTAAGCGAAGTGGCAGATGGTGACACCTCCATGCCAGGCAGTGATATTTGCAACTCGGCGGTGGCTTCACAACACGGAGCGGTTTGCCCAGAAGTACGAGTTTGGCTTAAGTTCTTTTTTTTTTTTTTTTAATTTTTTTTTTTTTGCTGGATCCTGCACTAAAATTAACGCAGCGCCTTCACAGCCTAAGATAAAGCCCCTCGCTAGGCTCTGTGCTAGGGTAAACCAAATTCTGCACGTTACGTTGGCTTACCTTGACCTAGGAATGGGAAAGCTTAAATACAATCCAAATGGGCATTACTATTTCGCTAACACCTTTGAAATGAGAACTCGGTCCAGCCCAGACTATTGGGCTCAAAAGAGAGGGGAAGAATTGAACGTGGGTCTGAAGATGGATTTTGTCCTTCCTGTAAAGCTCCTGTTTTCAGGTGAAATGTAGGGGTTTTATTTCTTTTTTCTTTTTTTTTTTTTCCCCTTCTTTTTTCTTGCTTTTTTTGGATGTCTTCCATGGATACGGACCCTCTGCCACAAAACAGATTGAGGCAAACAGAGGATTCCCCCCCATCCCAAACCCGACCTTGACCCTCCAGAGTGGGAAAAGGCAGCAACAAGCCATTTCATGGAGGACTTCTTGACTCTCTTCACCCACTTCTAGTTATTTCTGGTATTTTGTGTCCAACTTCAGACCGGTTGACCCCTTCAATTTGTCCCTAAAGTATCTGTGCACTTCCTGGGACTTCAGCTCAGTGTTGTCCCCTGCTGCAGAGGTGCTTTTGCAGCTCAGCTCTCCCAATATCATGGAGCAAAACAACTTTGCCAAGTCTCCCCTGGGGTGCTTGGAGCTTCTGCTTTTGCATGCTAGAAGAGGTGCTGTGTTGGCCTCGTTTAGGAGTAGTCTGTTGATTTATATGACGATGCTTTCTCAGTGTTGTTCTGCTTATGCATCTGTTGTTGATGAGGTCAACGTTTCAGACTCAGATGCTTTCAAAGGAGCTTAGGTTGCCTCCTTAGCAGGTCCAACATGATATCCACCTTGCACCCTGTCTGTAGTTCATGAGATTTTATTGCACATATGCAATTCCAGCTATGCCTGAGATGTGTTCACGCAATTTGGGCTCAGAGGGGTATGTAGTGGTACTCATACACCCGTATGTCTTACGCCTATGCCATGCCTCCAGGTGTTGACCTGTGTAAGGCAGAAGGGAGTAGATTGGACTGTGAATCTCATGGAAAACCACGCTGGAGAAAGCAGAGCTGGCAGCAGGATACAGAGGGGTCTGAGTGTGAGTGTCCTGACACGGCAGCGCTGATGCTTTTTTCTCTCAATGCTTAGTGCCAAAAAAAATAGGAGTCAAAGGGGCCTCGTGGAGTCAAAGGGGCCTCGTGGAGTCAAAGGGGCCTCGTGGAGTCAAAGGGGCCTC
>NW_009227510.1:0-5785 GCF_000690835.1 Fulmarus glacialis | reverse complement strand
TCGAAGGGGCGTAGTGGAGTCAAAGAAGGGGCCTCGTGGAGTCGAAGGGGCCTCGTGGAGTCGAAGGGGCCTCGTGGAGTCAAAGAGTTTGGGGCTGGAGTCTGTCCTGCGTGGTCTGGCTGAGGGCATGAGCATTTTTCTCCTTGGAGACTTAAATAGCAAGGAGTTAAAGGAAAGGGCGCTGCCATGCTCCCAGGGCTGGCTGTTGATATTTTAATTCAATGATTGTGCTGTTCGCTGTTCCCCAGACTCTTTATGGACAATCTCCTCGTTCCCAAAGTGAAGGTTGGGGTTTTCGGGATCCTGTCGTCTCGAGAATAAAACAGCCCTGTTGTTCATATTTCTCACCCTGTCTTGCTCAGAAGCTGTTGGGCAAATACCTGGCTGCAAATAAATGTTGAGAGTCATATTTCTCTTGGATTGGTGGTTCACTGGCAGCATCTTTTTTGTTTTTTTTTTTTTGGTTTGTTGTTTGTTTTTTTTTTTATTTCACAGGCTGAGCTGAGTAGGTACTTTTTTGTGCTGACTGCCTGCTGAGAGTTTACGGCATTCAAGATGACCTTTTTTTGGGCAGCTGAGTTAGTTCATCTTGGTTTATTTGCATTTTGATTATCTACGTGGAGGTTACCTTTCATTACAAAGCTCTGCACCGCAGACCAGGTCAAAACCTGGGATCATTTCTTGGAGATTTCCAAGTGCTTATGGAGGTGTTACGGGGATCTGAATCACTCTACCTTTCTGCTGTTTGCTCTGCAAAATCAGGCCTTTCTCTCTCAACCTTGCAGTAAAAAAGTCAAGGTTAACTTTTAGACTTTTTGAACCTGCTTTGCCAAGTGTTTTTACTTTTTCTTCCTTTTTCCAGCTGGCTGCATCTTCTGGTCTGATAAACATGGCTATAAATTAGATCTCTTCAGTGTGCGGTTTTCAGGGGCTCTTTAACCTTTCTCTGCCTGAAAGTGCAGAGGATGGGGGTTTTTTTTGCTGCGGGCGCGGGGGTCTTGTGGGGACAAAGGCGGGAAAGGGAAAAGGCACTCGGATACAGCATAAATGGGAAAAAGTAGGAGAAAGCAGCAACCTTGCTGCAAGTGCCCTGGGAAATAGGGAATCTGCGTGAAAGGATCATCTTTGGCCTGGCCTGGAGTTCAAATTGCTGCTGGAAGAGCTGCAATAAAGTATGATTGCGCTCTCTGCTGAGTTTCCCTATGCAGGGGTGTAAGAAAGATTACTCGTTCAGCGATCCCAGTGCATCCTTAAACATACAGAAGAAGCTAATTTAAAATTCAAGGCTCCTGGGTGTTTTTCGGTTGCTTATTGCTGGCTTGAAACCCTGTACGCTTGCTGTGGTGATCGTTGGTGTGGGCAATAGGAATAAATCCGACCGTTAGTTGACTTGCGTGGGTCAAGGACTTTGTCATGGCCAATAGGAAACATAAGGACCGAAGCCAGCCTTCACCCATGCTGATGTTATTGGAGACTTTATCGCATTATTTCTATAGCTTGGGGCACTAGACCGTAGTTTATCTCTGCTGGAAACTTGGCTTTCTCGTGAGCTGTGCTGAGCAGCATCAGCCTCATACTTGCTCTGTAACGAGCAGCATCAGGCTTTAATGTTTTGGATCCATAAACCGGGAATGCTAACAAACCCCTACGTCTCCGCGATCCCAAGCGATGCAGCTGGGGATGGAGCTTCGAGTAATGCTGACCTACTTTACCCTCCCGCTTGCAGATCTTAAACGGAGCCACATCTGCCGCAGCAGAAATGCTCGTGGGTGAGGTGACTGATTTGGTGTTAGATATGTAAAAAGGGCTGGGAATAAAGGGAGTTAGAGCATTCCACCGGCATTTTTGCTGCCTGATGCTGACTGTGGGGTGGGGTTTTTTTTCCCCTCCAGCCTACCTTTAAGCCACTTTCTCTTAATCTCTCGTTTTCCAAGCATTTTTAGTTACAAGAGCAAATGCAGTCAGAGCAGGGAGTGGCAAGCAGCACTTTCTCTTCCCCATTAAATGCACAAAAAGCAAAGCACGAGCTTCAGTGCAAGACCCAGAAGCCCAAACTGGGATGCTCAAGGGACGTAATGGCAGTACCAGCCTACCACAGCTTTGCACTTGGGTGAGATGAACCTCCCCAGTACCCGTTACCGGTCCCGGGGACAGGAGGGCAGCAGCAGTGGTGCAAGTGCCATAGGTCAGGCTTTGCATCAGTTTAGGAAGAGTATGGTCCTCAGATTTCCAGGATGACTTGCCGAGCTGAAAGACAAGTTGGATGCTGAAATTCAGGATGACTGGTTGCATGGCTGGCAAGTAGGTGGAGACCTTTCTAACTGGTTTGGCTGGGATCTGTAGAGTCATGGAAGGAGAGAAGGTTGCATTAGGCTCCTTTGACCATAAAACGGGTGTCAAATGTGTCTTTAGGGAGATCTGCAAGGGACGGTTGTCCTTTGCCTTTCTGCCTCCTTGTAGGTGTGATGTGTCTTTACCCGGCAGCCGGTTCCCGTCGCCTGGTGTGATGCGTTCGTGTGCTGCTCTTCTTGCTGGGTTCCCTGTTTCGGGGTGGGGAGCTGACAAGGTTGGGGTTGGTACCTGTTGCTTGTTCTTCATCATTTGCCAGCTCTCCCTGTTACTTTCCTCTCCCTATTAATTACACAGCCATCCTTGAGTAAATGAAATAATTAGTGTTTGGTATAAACAGTGCGAGCGTGCGCCTGGAATACCAATGAAGGTGGAGGTTTGTCTCTTCGATTGTGCCTTTTGGTGACCGCACGCTCTCCTGGTTCTCTCTTGTTGATGGGTGCCAAGAGAAACACTGGCCCCTGCTCCTCGTGTGACACGCATTTCAGGATTTGGCTGGTGACAAGTCTTCTGCTGGTGGATGGTGAACTTCTCCATCAGTTCATGGCCTACAGGCGTTAGTGCGTACCTCTCCTCACCCTTACGCCTGCTGCGGTGTGGTTGTATCACGCAGGAGGTGTCAGAGCTGTCCCTTGGCTGGGAGGATAAACTGCCTTGGTCTGGGTAGTCTTCTGCTACCCCCCTCCTTCTGTTGGGGTTGCATTTGGGGTAGCTTCAGCTGTTGTTGCATCCAGCACAGTAGATAGTGGTCAGGTCTAACTGTTCTCCAGTTTTCCCACGTTGCTTGTAATAATTCTGGCATCAAGAGAGTAAATAACCTTCTTTACTTTGCCTTATCTTGGAATTTTAAGTTTTTTGGTGATGCAGCTTCTGAGCTTAAGGTCTGATGCTACTAATTGAGTGTCTACAACACTGCAACTCTTTAGGTAGGCTCTTGCCTTTGCCAAAGCACCCCGGTTAAAGACATTCCCGAGTTTCTCTAATCTGCTTGCTTCCTCTACCAAGTAAAACCTTGTTACAGACGAGGAGACAATGCTAATTTCCAAGTCTTGGGGTGTGTTGTTTTTTTTTTTTTAATTTAAAAAAAAAATTAAAATGAATCATTCTGTGTGTGAAACTACAGAATCATTTAGAGAAGAATTTGTACCGACTATGACAGGCGGCCTATTCAGTTGAATCAAACTGCGGGTGCAGTCCCATTCATGCACTTTAAATGAATACTGTCGTTTATCTTCATTAAGTGTGGAGCTGACTGTCACCGTCTGGATACTGTAGGACACTCACCCGTCCCCAGTGAGACTGGGAGATGCCTTGGCACTTGCGACACGCCGTAGCTTTGCACGACTCTTTTTAATGCTTGCCCTCACCTTTAAGGGTGAATGTTGGCTCGTAAGATGTGGTGCAAGTCTTTGCGCTCCGAGATCCAATGGGAAGAAGCGTTTGTGCGGTCATGGCTTTAAAAACCTGAAGAATTGGAGCTACCCAAAACTCTTCTCTTGCTATGGGGTGAAGGTTGCTGTTGTGTCTTGTTCCAGTTGAACCAGGTCCTCTAGTGAAGGACACTGGATATCTTCTCAACTTATTTTTGAACTTAGAGAAATTAAGAAGAGCTTCCTCAAAAGGTTTTGGGGGGCCTTTTTGGATGCCTGTATGAGATCTTCTTGCAAAGGTGGAGCTGACAACCTGCTGCAACGCAAATGGGACAAAATGAACCATGAGACGGGTTTGAGGTTGAAATAAATTGGCAGAGCACAGATGGATGAGCAGGTACTGGGATTTGGGGAGGACTGCTGGAAGGGTGTGTTGGGTGCGTGGGTGGGTTGTGTCTCTGCCAGGACTGGAATATCTGGGAGACCCACTCCATTGCAAAACAAGCATGACATGTCGCGCTTTCCGAAAACCCTTGGGGAATAGGGTGATTTTGCCCAAGTTTAAGGCGTATGTAGGTCACTGTTCAAAATGATGTACGGTAACCTTGATGAATGTCTCGATTTGCACGTGAGTCACGCTGCTTGTTCGCAGCTGTGGGTGCTGTCTGGTAACGACAGCACCTACATGCGTGACACTGAGTTTTTTGGATATTCAGTTGCCATGGATCTGGAGTTGCTTATTATAGCTGCTAGCAGGTAATGGGCTTTTCACTGTTAACAACGCTGTGTGTTTGCTTATTGCCGAGGGCTGGAGGCAACAGACTACCAGCAGAAAGGAGAGTGAGAATTATCAAAGCGTGACCCGTGGCTCGCTGTTTTTTCTGCCGAATGCTTGTAGGGTATGTGTGCTGAATAGCGCTAGTGCCTTTTGCGTGCAAGGCTTCCTCCTAAAAGCAGGTGCTCAAATCCTTGCCCTTTACCACCTTCCCTCTCTTGGCCGTTCAAACTGCAGACCTACCTGCAAGCATCCCAGAATTTACATGCAAAACCACAATAATTAAACCCAAACTGATCTTGCCACCCTTCGGTAGCTAGTTTTCTTGCCTAATGCACTGCCTTCCCTGCTCTAACGCATTTATTCAGGAGAGGTGAGGAATAGATCAAGACAAATAACAAATACATTAAATAACGGAGCGTGCCTGCCAGTGATGTTTCCTAAAGACAGCAAGGAGTCGTAAACCAGTCGATGCTTCTGTTCTCCAGCGGGAAATGTAAGAATCAACTGAAAGTAGAAAGACCTCGGTTTCTCCCTCCTGGTGGGACCATCCTACTTCTGCAGTGCTTTAAGTGGACTTTATTTCCTTCCCAGAAAGCTGGGGTGATGTCTTTCACAGGCAGAGGTTTTGTCTGTTGGTAACTAAACTGTGTGAGATTTACGGAGTCGGCTGCAGGAGGGGAAAGCTGTGCTTAGAACAATTTCTTCTGCTTTTAGTGCTAATGTTTTTGTTTTAAATCTGGTTTTAAATCTTCTCTGGAGAATTCCAGCAAGTTCTGTGCGTATTTATGCAGAACTCCGATCACACTTGAAACGGTTATCTCACTAACTCCCAACAAATTAATTAAATGCGTCTCTAAATTTCTGGTAGAGTTCTAACAGCCTTTTTATTGTTCTTTCTAAGATTCAGATTAAAATCATCTTTAATGTAGAGAATCTATTGTAAACAATAATAAACTCCCACAGGGTTAGAGCAAAAAAGGTTAGAGCAAAAAATCACCTTCTCTGTGCTTCTCGGAACCAGCTTCAGACCTGTCAGGCTTGTGGAAAAGCTGCTGTGGTGAATTCGGTGGGATTAGGGTCAAATGTTCTGAAGATGTTCCTCCACCTGGGGAGGAACAACCCCATGCACCAGGACATGTGCTGGGGGGGGCAACCAGCTGGAAAGCAGCTTTGCAGGAGAAGTCCTGGTGGACGCCAAGTTGACCATGAGCCACCAATTGTGCCCCTGCTGCGAAGGAGGACAACAGTATCCTGGCCTGTGTCATAGAATCATAGAATCATTAAAGTT
>NW_009227509.1:16601-24670 GCF_000690835.1 Fulmarus glacialis | reverse complement strand
GGTGGTGGTGGTGGTGAGGGGAGACAGAAGTAATTCTCGGTGAGTCGCCTGCCTCTGTGCTATCTCATAAGCCCGGTGGAAAAAAAATGCAGTCCCTCGAAATTATACGCATCCAGGGTCTGCGTCCCCCTCGCCGCAAGGGATGCTTCAGTATTGCCTTCTGCTAGGAGGTCCACATGCTATTTTTCCTCTTGATTTTCTTCCTTTTTAAAATACGTATATGTAAAAAATTTTACATACAGGTAACAACGACTCAATGTTCTTAGAAAAAGATGCACAACATAATAATTAAGAAAAAACTTTTCCAAAGTTTGGTATGAAATCCAAAAAATGAGATCTTCTTCCTTAAGGTGTCCTTTTCTTAAAATGCTTCTTCTCTTCCTTACGCCCACTTGCTTTTTAGCGAAAAGTTGCTACTGCACATTGAATTTCTTCCCCTTACATTAGATTCTGGCTTGGGTGCCTTCTCATTCGAAGTGTTGGCGGTTTGCTTGGACGTGAGGTTTGCTTTGGGTTTGGAGACAGGTGAGAGCAAATGTTTTCGCTCTGGGTTGCGTGTGTGTGTGTGTGTGCGTGCGTGCGCTGAGCCTTGACAAGCCTCAGAGCGGAGCCGCTACTGCCTCCCGCGCTCTGTTGCAACAAGAAAGGAAAAAAAAAAAGGCAGAAAAGGTAAAATTGAAGGGGAGGCGAGCGAGCCGATGGGTCTTTATTTTAGTCTGCGAGCTGCAAGAGAGACTAAACTGGCACTCGGGGCTGCTCCTTTTATAAAGGAGAGGAGATGGGTGGAGCATAGCTTGCCATCCTCCTCTTGGCTGGGTATCAAGGCGAAAAATCTAGTGAGGGAGTAGCAGTCCATTGCTGACAAAATAAAAAGTGTGTTAATTTAAATGATAAATTAATTAAAAATGACTAATGCTGTAATAACCCGTATAATGTGGCTTTAATATCGTGTGAGGAATGGGGACAGAAATTCCTTCCTCCTCGGCAAGAGATAAGAAGAGAGGAGTTCCCGGCACGGTAGTTTGTTTTTTTTTTGGCCCCAGGTTCTCGCTATTGCAGTCTGGAGCCCATTTCTCTAAGCTCCACTCGCCTTCTTTCCTGCCCTTCTACACCACTAGCTCCGGGGAGAGAGATGGCTTTAATATCTTACATCTCTTTGTGTGCAGAGGAAAAAAAAAAGCCAGAGAAATTTAAACGTTCCTACAAGACAATCTGGTGTTGCTCGTGGCACCGGGAGGTATTTTGCTGCATGATTATTTCCATGATATAATAAACATCTGAAGGGAAATTAAGCAAGCAGATATTTGCTGGGGGAGGGAGAGGGATGGGGAGGGGAAGGCTGCTAACAGGTGAGTTCAAGGGAGAGTCATATCCTATTGAAAAAACACCCGTACGCACGCCCTCTCATGTATGTACGAGCGATCTCCTGATGCAGAGTTGCACGCTTGCAAAGCACACTCCAGGCACAACCAGGAGGGGTTTCTGCACCATCTTTGTGCAGGCTCATATCCACTGATACATTCCTGCACCGTCATGCACCGCAGGCACTCGGCAGGCGTTCGCTCTGAATCCCAAGCATCTTCCCTGCTTTTTCTATGCTACGCACACGCTTCTATTTGAGCCTCTCGCATGCACAGCTATGTGCAAATTTTGTCTCATTCACACATCCCTGGGCATCCATGTGTTCTCCTTCATTCTCCCCCTCTCTCTTCGTTTCTCACATACATACACCCACCGGCATACCAGTGGCCTCAGCTCACAGCATCACACATGCTTCCTTAGACTATCTAGGTGCCTGCGAGTCTCATGCAGCCAACCCTCTCCAAAACACATGGTCTCGCACCAGCACTCACGTATGCACATCCAAAGTGTCCAGGTACGAGGTGCAGCTACCAGAACTGAGCAGCAGGCAGCCCACCGAATGCACTTCTGTAGCAGGCATCTAACAACACCCCCCAGCTTGGCTAGCTACACCCCCGAACCCGACTTTGGTCTCGCAGATGTGGATGTTGGTCAGGAAGCACAGGGACAGAAGGAGGACTGGGGGTCCTCCATAGCTTTCTTAAAATAGCATAGCTCCTCTGCTCCTCCCATCACAGAGACGGGTAACTCAAACACAAAATGAAAGGTCCTACGGTAGGGCAGCGTGTCAAGACGTTCTTGGGTCGCGAGGGATCACCTCACTTCACCCTGACCCAGAAGAAGAGGGGGCAGATTTCTCCATGGGGGGGGAGTTCGTCAGAGCCATGCCAGCTCCAAAGCCTGGGCCATCTGAGGTGCCTGAGTGCAGAGATAAGGAGTGTCCTGGGAGTCCCTCAAACCGAGTCTGAAGTGGCTCGGTCCCAATTTTGGAGCTCAAGTGGGAGGAAGTGGAAATGCAACGCATACCTTTGCTTGTTTCCACCGCCAGAGACCTTAACAGGACTTTACCTTAGATGCTCTGGCCATGCTAGCCCTGTCCCACCCCAAATTCCTCAGGACGCTCTTAGAATTCCCCTCATTCTCCATCCTGGCCTGCCAGCGGCATACCAGCCATTTCATGTGATGACAATTTGGTTCTGACCCCCCGGCAGGGTGGAGCTACTACCCTAACATCTACCTGGGCACTGAAACTCCTTCTGAAATCTGTAGGAGGCTCCAAAAAAAGGTTTTAAAAGGGCCAGGGTCCATCTCACCTCGCTCCAGATGGCACCAGCCAAAGGAACGCCATAGCCCTTGGCGGTCAGCGGGGGAAAGCCGAAGATTTGGGATGGCTAAACCAGCTTCTGGAAGTCCTTCTATCTGTGTAGAGGGAGCTGAGGGCAGCTCATAGGTCCGGAATGTCTATGACCCCATTACGTGTTTAAAGTTCATAAGGGGTAAATGGAGGCTCAGGTGCCCTTTGAGGATCTCTGCCCTCGAATAACTTGGCGTGGCTCCACCACGTTCATGCCACCTTGTTCAAGCTGTGTAGGGGGTCCCCCACGCCGTAGTGGCTGCCTGGCCAGGAGAGAACAGCCTGCGTGTGGGAGGGTTGATTAAACTCCTCAGCAGGGACAGATATCACTGCCGGAGAGGAGAAGGACTCAGCAGTAAGCTAGCAGGGATTGCTGCAAATTTCTTGCTTGGTAGCAACAAGAGCTGCTGGAGGGCCTGGTTTTGAGGGGGGCTATGTGTGGTGTGTTTTTTTTTTTAAAATATCCGGCTACATTACATGCAAGCTGGGATAGAAATAGAGTTATTTATTTTCATGTGGATGATGCCGGGCAGTTTTTAGAAGCTCGACATCAGAAACAAAAAGCTAATCCCTATTAAACCTCCAGACGGCAAGGAAGAGGATGTTTGGAATTTCATTAATCATCTACCTATGACCCTGCCTGGAAATAGAGCAAAATTATATTCAAGCCGCTGAGGCTTCAGTCACTTTTCCTTACTCTTTCTGCTTTTAAGACAAGGACAGATTTTTCTCTAGTGAGGTCTTTAGACTCACTAAAGGCGCTGAGTCTCATTGGCGTTCAGTTCAATATGGGCACATGCGCTTAAAACTGCTGTGCCTTGAGCCGGGCGGGTGCTCCTTTGATTCTCTTGCTGTTGTGAAATTAGCTTGTCATTTATCCCACAAACCCCTAAATCTAATGGGGATGACTCTATCTTCCCCTCACCTGGCTCGTGGGGTGGGTGTGGAGGCCTGTGGGGCTATCAGTGTCCCAGATGTCACAGGACAAGAGTTTGAAACCACCATTGTATATGGTGGGAAGATATTTCAAGGCTACATGAAGCGGCTGGACCGTAAAAATATCCCGTTAGAGCATCATGACTTGACAAGGTCCAGTCGCATCTGTGCTAGCTGGCAATGGCCCTGCAGACAAACCGCAACAAAAACAGAGATTTCATAAGAGCCTGTAGCAGGGTTTCTTATTAAAACACTTTCACCACCACTACAGCTTTCTAACCTGTGAACAGCTGAACTCATCTCCTCGGTTATTTTCTTATCACTAGGGAGGAGGGCAACACGTGTCCGAGGACAATAGGCAGTTCCTTGCTGCAAGGCTGCTCTCCCCTCATCTCATGTCGGTGGAAAAAATTATCTACTAGCCACCATCCACAGAGGCACGATGTGAGGGGTGATATCTTCTTTTCATACAGCTTCCTTCCCCTCCACACCTCCCCTTTTTTTTTTTTTACTTTTTTTTAGAGGGGGGAGAGAATTGTGAAACAGCAGGAAGAAAAACAGGGCTTACAATGGAAAGCAAGACTCAGTCTGAACAGCTGAGATGTCTCAGCCTCTCCATGATGAGTCCCATTTTGAAAAACAATCAATGGAAAGAAATTAGGAGGTGTTGACAGCCAACGTGTAGTCAGCCCGCCCACTCAAGGTATCTAACTTAGGTGTTGCTCCAGCTCCGGTCTCTAAGTTCAGGAGAACGATGAGCAATCTCTACGCCTACTCCGCGGGGCTGCCGCAGCCGTCAATGGAGGGGAGCAGCCTTGACACTGAAATGAAGCACCTAGAGTAAGTTTCATGCCTGGTTTACACCAGGAGGCCCGTTCTGTGGGTGCATCAGTTTTACGCCACATAGCCCGGTTGTGTGAGGTTTATCCTGACCCAAGCGATCAGACCAGAGTCGTCGTACGTAGCTTACATCGCTGTTTGCACCATTTGCCCCAGAGGCTGCCGCTGTGGGAGCTGCCCGACTTCCTAATGACTGAGTTTGATCTAACGGAGGAAGAAAGGAGGGAAGGAGAAGAGAGACCAAAGGAAGGAGACAGAGGCAGGCAGGGAGCCTGGTGTTTATATTTGGTGCTGGAGAAAGGCAGAGCCTCGGGGTGCCCAGGGCTTGTATAATTCGCCTTCTCGCCCCTGGCGCTGGCAGGGAAAATGCTTTCCAAGGATGAGTAAAGCCTTCACAGAGCAACTGGCTCCAGGGGAAAGGGAAGGTGTCACCTGGCGAGCAGGCGTTCGATGGGACTTGCCAGGCTTCCTCCAGGAACCCCCCTGCTGCCTGTCTCTCCCCAGCGGAGGGATTCCCCCAGCCCCTCGCCGCCTTCATCTCAGCCATTCCTGGCAGAAACCTGGCAGAGAGGAGAGGATGGGGAAGGGGGACAAGCACACAGAAGCATGCAGAGGGCAGAGCACGGCCCCTGACAACGGCAGAGAGGGAGAGGGCTCGCGCCGGTCCCAGCTTGCTGCCCCGCGCTTTGGGGTGAAGGAGAAGGCAAAGGCATTTCACATCTCTGCGGATGTGCAGCTCAAGCAGGATTCAAAGAGAGAAGGCGAAGCTGGGGGGACTGATTTCCCAGCGCTTTCCCGTGTGCATACACGTTCCTGCGCCAGGTGGGGAGGAGGGGATGCATCCTTCCCTGCTCACGCTACCGTGTATTTCTTCCACCCCCCCAACCCCCAAGTTTAGGGTAGAAGGGAACAATTTCCTTACTCTGGCAACCATCCATTATGTCTATGGATCTGCTCCCCACCCCATTCCCCCTCTCTTTCCTGTTTTGATGAAAGGAAAAAATGTTCTGCTTTCCTTCTTTATTTTTCCAGACTGGTGAATAGCACTCGAAAGGAATTTCTCTCCCTCCCCCCTTCCCCTCTCCCAGTATAATAAATATATACGTATGTGTCTGTGTGGATACACCACACATAGCAGGTCATCTGTTGTTTTTCAAGAGGCATATGCTATTTTTGTTTCCAAATTGATTAGGTAGGCAGCAGTCCCCCTTTCCACTGACACCACCCCAAACACCGCTTCCCCTGCCCTCGGCCTCTGCCACTCACCGTCTCCCCATCCTTTGCCCCTGGGTCCACAGCGAGCGGCGGTGGCGGTGGCAGCAGCGAGAAGGAAGCTTGCTGAGCTGGAGTAAAAATAGCCCCAGCAGTTACTCAGCTCAGAACGTAACATGACTCATGATGTGAAATGAAGATGAGGGTCGAAAACCAAAAGCAAGCGGCTCTCCCTCCCCCCCCACACCTGCTATCGCTGCTCACATCGCAGAGCAAAACCCACTCTAAACACTGCTTGTCAGGGGTCAGGGCATCGGCCGAGGTGGAAAGCCCCGTGCGCGCTACCCGTGAGAGCTGGTCCTCCCGCCCGCGCCGATTCGGTTGCGCCGACACCAGCAGCGGGCGGATTTGGTGACGCTGTGCCCAACCCTCAGCTCATTTACTCCCGTAAGCCGTAGGCCCCGAGCAAAACTGGCATGCCATTGATACAGCGGGACGAAACACCCTGCGGCACACTTGCGCCGGCGTAGCCGGCAGCTGGTTTGCAACAGCACAAATGCAGCCGGGCATCCCGGTTTGCCTGCACCCACTGTGGCCTGAGCCTGTGATGGAGGAGATGAGCGGGTTCGTGCCCGTAGCCGACCTTGCGCCCTGTCCCTGTCCCCGGGCAGGGTGTCCCCTGCACGGTGTGGAGGACACCCTGCTCCCCGGGGCGTGCGGGAGAGCAGCACCCCTGGCACGGCGGGAGGTAGGCCGTCGCTATCTGCTGGCCTGTGTAATAAAGGAGGGAGTTTAAAAATAGACTTTGAGCTGCGATGCCGGAAAGGCAGTGAGACGTATAGAGCGGGCGTGTATTTATCCTACACACCCTGTGTCTGACACCCTGCTGGCATGGGGACCTGCCCCAAAGCAAAGGTGCCGCTCACTGGCTGCGGGTGCTCGCCGAGGGCCCGTGTGCCCGTCCTTACTGTTGCCCTGACCGCAGATGGCGGTGGGTGCTCGGGGTTGGGATGGCGGTGGGTGCTCGGGGTTGAGGGGAGCCCCGAGCTCTGCCTCGCAGGTACCAGGGCTGCTCAGAGATGCTCACCCACCACCCCATCCCGAAGCCATTTGGAGCAGTGGGACATGGACCTCTTGCCCACGCCAGACCGACCCAATCTGCAACTCCTCCACCCCCGTATACCCAGACAAAGTGGCATCTCTCAGGACAAAGCCTTTCAATAGATCCCCTGCCCTCTGCCCTCTCCCGAACAATGAGAAATCAAGGAATATTGTCCGAGCTGAATAAAAAGATCTAAATTTAGAGTGTCTGATGTGTTCTTGGTTTCCTGCCATGACTCCCCTCCTCCTCCCCAGCCTCCCTCTTCATTGCTTGCTAGCCTTGTGCACAGAAAGGTTTCTGATGGGGTGAGATCACCACCAAGACCCTGTCTCCCCAGTGATGAGACAGAGGGGAATTCCAAGTTTGACACTAGTCTCTATTTTTGTAGGGCAGGGAGGAGGAGAGCACACCGGTTTTTGCCTCACCGGCTTAGATGTGCAGAGAGGAGAGGGAAAACTAAGGTCAGGAGAGAGGGAACTTTCTCTCCCACTTCAGTCTCCTTGTGTCCCGGCCCTGACGTGTCCCAAACACTCTGTCCATATGTTTCCACCTGCTCACAGCATCCTCGCCTCCAGCTCTGCCACGGCAGTCCTAGGAGCAGCACTGCCCCTGAAGCCCTGGCTTGTAGGACCCCCACTGTCCTCCCACTCTCCCCGAGCAGGTCTGGCAAGAAGCAAGCAGCTCAGAAAGAGCAAATAGAGGCAGAAAAAAGCCCAACCCAACCGAAAAAAAGCCAAGAGGGGAGGGAGAGGAGGGGTGTTATCCAGCAATGCACTCCTGATGTTTAAACAAGGGACTCCCTCGGGTTCGTGCCTGATAAGGCTGGGTGTCAGGGGAATCTATTCATTTGTTTTCCTCTTTAAACAAAAAGGCCTTCCCATAACCACAGTGAGGAGGGAGCCAACACCTCTTGACGAACAGACTTGTCTTAAGTGGACACGCGGGAAGCCTTTCTGTCTTGCTCCTGGAGAGGAAAAAAAGCCTAGACTGTGAGTATTGACCACACCGCTCAGTGTCAGCGGAAAGGGGAGCATGGGCCAGCAGCATTTTCTGCACCAGGATGGACACCAGGAGCCTGCCAGCACGTCTGCGGGGTGTCTGGAGGTGCAGAGGTCCCTTCCGATAGCGGGATCCAGGCAGATGGGCTGGGGGACTGCCTCAAAAGCAAGGAAAACTCCTCCCGCCCTCCTTCGGCTTTGACCAGTGTCTCCCGAGAGCCTCCTCCCCGGCTTGGTGGCTGAGTCGGCGAGCAGGTGGAGCAGG
>NW_009227509.1:14952-16567 GCF_000690835.1 Fulmarus glacialis | reverse complement strand
CTTTCCCTGGCTGCGTAATTGGGGGTAGGGGGAGGGGGAGGATTCTGAGTCTTTTTTAAAATTATTGTTATTAATTTCCCTTTTGCCAAGAGTTTGGGGGCAGGCTCTTTGGAATGACGTTTGTGTGCGCCGAGGAGAGCACACCAAGTGTGCCAGAGCCGTCGGTGGGATAGGAGCAGGGAAGGAGCAGCACTAGGAGCTCACAGGGAGAGGGAGAGCCGCCACAGCCCTGGCCGCCATCGTGTGAGCAGGCAGAGAAGCCGAGCGGGGCTGGACCCGCTGGGGCAGAGGGGAATGTCCCCCGTCCTTCTCTCTCAGCCAGGCTGAACAGCACGTGGGGCTCAAGAAGCGAAAGGGAGAGCCAGGAGCCATTTGTTGGTGGAGAGCGAGTTTAATGCCCATTCCCAGCTCGGAGGGATTGGCAGCGCCAGAGGCTGGGGAATGGAAAAGTTCAGGTCTCCCGTTCCACATGCAGCTGCTGCCAGAAAGCATCAGGCTAATGGCTGCAGCAGGGTGGGAAGGGAAAAAACAGCATCAAAGCCACTGGAGATGAGGCCTCCTGCCATGGTCTGGCTTGTGTGTGAGGGAGCAGCAAGAACAGGGCTGCTCCACAAGAGAGGACAAGCCAGGAGCCAGAGTGACCCCAGCCCAGGTGGTGACGCCGCTGATCCGGGTACAGTCCCTCAGTACCTGAGCAGAGACAGAGATGGGACTAGAGATGAAGCAACGTACAAAGTGGGTCTAGAGTTCATCTAGGAAAGCCAGGACAGCAGAAGACAGGACTGGGCATAGGTACACCTACACCATAGCTGGGGTTAAACGGAGCTCTTGGGCCATGAGGATGTCTGGGTGCAAGTCCCAGGTGAGGCTGGCCAGGACAGATAAGGCCCAGTAAGAGTCCTGCACTCAGAGTCCTGACAACCATCAAGGTATGTTCTCACACCTTGTGGAGGTCTGGGTTCGATGAACGGCTCCTTGTGAAATGCCCCGGCTGCTTTTGGTTGGGTGACCCACAGCCGGGGGCAGGGACATGGAGCTGGGTCAGGATGGTGGGGATGGGTCAGGGTCACAGTGTGGGGACAGGGGACTTGGAGGCAGGTTGGGATCATAACTTGGAAGCAGGGCAGGGACATGAATCTGCTTCAGAGACACAGAGATGAAAAAGGGGACCCAGAGGCAGGCAGACATGGGGAGGGGTGCCAAGCCCCCACTGTGGAGAGGCCAGGTAGTGGTAGGTGGCATGGGAGAGCCAGTGCTGAGGAGCTGCAGGGACAGAAAAAGGGATGCAATAGTGCCCTAGGGTCACTGTGGGAGCACTGGGGTGCAAGGTCCGTGGCCTTCACCCAAGGCGTGGGGCCAGGTCCCATACAGCCCGAGGACCAGGCTCCATCGTGCGCAGCTCAGGACTGGAGAGACCTCAGTTCATGGCCAGCAAGCAGCAGGAGCAGGGCTGCCCCACACAGGGGACCAGCCCAGGGCCAAGAACAATCCCAGCGCAGTCCCACAGGCAATCAGCACTGCCAGTGTGACAACAGGGACAGATTCCAGTCACAGCCCTAGACAAGGAAAAGTCCGGTCAGGAGCAGCAGGAGACGGGGCTGGAAACAAGGCTGCA
>NW_009227509.1:12743-14828 GCF_000690835.1 Fulmarus glacialis | reverse complement strand
GCATCCTGGAGAGAAAGCTACTGCCACCTGAGGTCTGGAGTCCATCTGGGACAACCAGGACAGCCAGGGACAAGGCCAGGCACAGATACACCTACAACATAGCTCAGGCCAGAAGCAGGTACCTGGACCTGAGCTTAAGTGGAGCCCCTGGGCGGAGGGGTGGTAGTCCCAGGTGAGCCTGGTTGGGGCCATTAAGCCCCACCGATGTGCTCAGGGCACTGCCAAGCATTAGCCATCCCCATGGCAGGACATTCCCAGCTCTTCAGGGTGTGGGGCCTGTAAATCTGTCCCTGGTAGGCTCACCATCTGGGCAGGACGTTGATTACCTAAACCAGCCAGAGGAAAAGAGGCTCGAAAGCCAAGACACACCTGAGCAACATGTAGTCAAGCTGACCTATCCTTGCCTGGCCTCATCCTTCTTTCGCTTGCTCTCCCTTTCCCTCTGGAATGACAACGCTAGATACTGCCTCCATCTCTGAAATCTATGCCAAGAAACTTTTATTTTTAAATTCGCAAACAATGACCTAGCAGCTGCTCCAAGGCTTTTTTTTCCTTGCTAACAGAGTGGAAATTATATATATATTTAATTAGCTCATCGGAGCTAAATTTCCCTTCCCACCATTCTTCATTAAAGGCAGATGTAAAATGACCCCCGACTCCAATCTCTATTGAAGGGGGTGTGACCCCTCTCCATCTAACAGAAGTTTCCAGAAAGCCAGTTTCTCCCATCCTGCCTCTTTGCTTTGTCCAATTGTTGGTAGAGGGAGCCAAGAGTTTAAAATGCCATTTTGGCTGCCTCTCCATTATCTTGGGCAGAGGGAGGGTTGAGATACCTCAGAGAATGGAAAAATCCCGATAAAGGAGGGGAGTGTGGTACAGATATACCCTCACGTCTCGCAGGCCCTTGGATCCAGCTGGGATCCAAGGATGCTTTCTTGTTGTTAAAAAAAAAACTATTTTTTTTTTAGATATCAGCCATCTCAAGTTCTTGCTGGACTTGAAGTCAAGCCCAGCCTGCAGGTCTTCACCTTCTGCACCCAAAGACCAGCCCTCCCCCATGCATCGGCCATGTGCCACTCCCGGGCAACTCTCCTGACCTCACGCAGGGCGAATGCTGCCCGGGAGCTCCCCGCAGCCTTGCGCTGCCCGGTCGGGGCTGCCTGCACCACTCGCGCACACCATGCTGCGGGCCGCGCTGCCAGCGCCGGCAGAGGACCTTCATCACCGCATTGTCTAACACAGCATGTGCATTCATCCGCCTGAGGCACGGCAAGGGGATACAGTCTCCTGTTCGCACCTCTGATGAAAATTTGATTAAAACATGCAAAACATTTTGTTTTCTTCATGTTCCCCCTGAAGGTATTACTTTTCTTCTCCTGTCCCCTTTTTTGAGGAAAGGTGCTGGGCTGACTGCCCTGGTCCCTAAGGTTCAGAAGAGAGGAAGGAGCACACATCGCCTTTTTTCCCTCTCCTGCCAACCTGCCAAGATATTTGTGTGGGCAGCAGGAGACAGAGTTCATCGCACGCATGTCCTGTACAACCACCACTCCCCAGTCTGAGAAGGGGCATGTGCTCCAAGGTGCAGCAAGACCTCGTCCTTCCCACTGAAGCAGCCAACCAGGGATACTTGAAACATGGATTTTGGTACCTTTGCCACATCTCAATCTTTCTGCCCTCCTTCTTCTCGTTCTCCTTCCCCCGCCCCAGTTATTTATGGCCTGGATCTGGACTTGTCTTAACTAAGCAGAAAATAATAGCATGCTGGATGCTTCTGGCATGTTCGTCTGCCACATCGATTTGGACTTGACTCCAAGCCATTGATCTAGGTGGTTGGCTCTTGCTTTGAGAGGTGCCTACAGGATTTTGGGATCAACGGTCACTGAATGCGTATGCTGTGAGTTAGACCTCTCCAGACACCCCAGCCTCCCAAGTCAATCTGCTTGGCATAGGTCCAAGACAGGACATGCCAAACTGGCTGTTTTGGACCTGGCAGTTGTTGGCAAGTCTGGGCTTCTCTGCATCGCCCCAGCCCCATGCCGGGTATGCCTCAAAGTTTGGGAGTTGTTTGATTACTGCCTTAATCTC
>NW_009227509.1:4155-12700 GCF_000690835.1 Fulmarus glacialis | reverse complement strand
AGGGGGGCCCCCTGCCGCTGCTCCGGAGTGACTGCGAATAGGTCAGACTTATCTCAAGAAAACACAGCCCCAGGAATGGCGCGGCCCCTCTTGTCAACCTGTCTGGCCTCTCTTTCTCCTTCCCCCCTGCTCACTCCCGGTGGGATCCTCTGCAGGGCTGCCGGGGCTGCGGGAATCTCAGCAATGCCAGTCGCACAAAGCCCTCTCCGGTGACAATAACTCCTTCCTTCCTTCCCCTGTTCCTCCTTCCACCTCTGCAGCTCTCACATGTTCCCAGAGCTGCTCCCAGGGCCTTCCAGAAGGTCCTGGGCAAAACCCCCCCCCCGCCCTCCACCCCCAGCCTGGCTGGCCCCCGCCGCGCAGGGCAGCCACGCGGGTGCTTTTGGGGAGGAGGGGTGTCCCCGCGATGCGGCTCTGCTTGGGAACAGACGTATTTACATCTCTGTCTGTGACTGAGGGTGTGGTTTCAAAATTGGCTTGAGTTGCTTGGAAAAAAGCTTCTGGAGAAAGCGGCTTTCCTGCCTTCTCCCCTCTCCCTCCAGCTGTGCATTCCCTCTTTTTTTTCCTGGTTTGTTCGTTTTCCTGGGATGGTTTTCAGCCGGATCAGCTCCAACTTGCTACCCTGCCACCTCCTCGCTCATGCTGACATAGGAAGCTGGAGAAGGCACGGCCAGGATGGAGGCACCAGCCCTTTTGCTGGTGCTTAGACCAGTGGAAACCAATCCTGAAACCACTCACTCCAAGACCTTCTCTCTCTTCGTGCTGGGGGGTATCCCTACGGCTACGTGGGATGTATGTATCTATGGCTCTGCCTCCACTCAAGGGATGCTCCACACATCTCCAGAAGGTCACATAAGCGTGTGCAGGGATATTTTTGCCATATAATTTCTTGCATGGGAATGAATGCCTTGCAAGTGCCCCAGAGGTTCTCTATGGACTCGTGCGTGTTGCCATATCCGTGCCTGGGGGATCATCTGTGTTTCTTATGTGAGGCGGCCATGTGCCACGGCACAGCTTTGCCTTTTCCTCGCCCACATGGAGTTTGACGAGCCTGGAGCTGGGAGCCAAACCCACACGAGCCGCTCCGTTCTTCTGGGCCTCAGCTGAGGGAAGCGAGGCTGGAAGAAGCAGCAGGGTTGCTGTAACCCACTGTCTTCTCCCCCTCCTCCTCAGCCTGCTTCCTGACACAATTCTTATATAGGACAAGTTTCTGTTGCAATCAACTGTTAGGTTAATGAAACCCTGAATTAACCCCCCTTTTCTCCCCCCTCTGCAGGGAAACTGTCCCAGTGGGCAAAGCAAATCCCGGGTATCTGTTATCCACTCCGCGGGAGGCACATTCCCGAGGACATGTGTGGGAACTCGGGCTGGAATGGCCTGCGGGGAGAGGGCTGGTTGGTACGGACCTTTAAACCCTCTCGCACATGTGTGCACAGGGACGCTCACCACCCTGACTGAGGATGGGGGTGGTAGGAAGAGGGGGAGGGAGAAGTGGGATTGTGTAACTGGGATTTCTCTTACCCAACAGACAGCAACCCCCTGGTAAAGGCGTGAGAGCTTTCAGGCACGGCCTGGCAAGGTGTTTGCTGGCCCCAGATAGGCTGGTTCGCTGATGGGCTGGAGGGTGACCTGGCTGTGTGGCTTAGAAGAAAACATTGGATTTGGAGAGAGGCTGCTCCCTTCCTTTGGGAGCTTTTCTACCCAGGAACAGAACTAGTGCAGGGCCACTCCGACTGCCGGCTTAGCCAGGGGTGGGGAACATCTTTTAAAACCTGCTGATGCTGGACTAATCAGTGTATTTCTCTAATGTGGTGCCTTTCCTCATTCGAGGTTTGCCCTGAGATTCCTTCCTGATTCTACATGTTTCCAGAGACATTTTTTACCTTTAGGACTGATGGAAATTACCAATCTAAAGACTTCAGTATATTGATACCGTGTATTTGTTTTCCTGCCTCTTCTTCTGGATTGAGGGGTTGCAGCTTAGCTCATGGTGGGGCTAGAAGAGTCTTTCCCTCTGCCTTTTATGTTCAAGCTGGCATGCTAAAGGAGCAGGCTTCCCCCTCATTTGCACCTTTACTGCATCCCAGATCCGGAGTGATGCTGGCTGCCTTCTGCTGAGGGACTGGGTGCGTCAGGAGCCGGCGGCAGTGGGGTGTTCTCTGGTCCTGCTCTAGCTCTGGGCAGGGATGCAGCAATGGGCTCTCAATCATAAAGACCTGTGATTTTTTGCCGAGAAGTGGTGCTGGGTAGAAATGCCAAACTCGGACTGATGTTTCTGTAAAAATGTGGGCACGCTGGAAGGGGCTGGGGGGAGGGAGCATGAATTATACAGAACAGATCCTTTAGTCCTGTCTGGCACTAGCAATAATAGCAACAATAGCAATATTCATCATCATCACAGCATTCAGATATCAATTTCCATCTTGCAATTTCTGTGTGTGCACTGACTCATTTTTTTCCCTGGTAAGACAGGGAGGAATTGTTAGCCCATGGCAGATGTGGGGAAGCAGACATCCCAAGCCCTGCGGAGAGGGCCAGTAGTGGGGTTTGGTCGATAAATTGGTCCCTGCCTTCTAGTTCCACGTCCACAAGACTCTGCATGATAAGCATCTACTAAAAGACGACTACCCTGTCATGGTACCCCAGCCACAAAGGACTCGGTGAATCAAAGTAACCGTCTCTCTGAAACTATTTGAGATTATTTTTTCCCTAGCCAAGCTGTTACGGTGTGTGGGCACATGGGAAGACATTTACCACCACTGGAAGCTCCTGAAGTCATGTTATGGACTTTAATTTTCAGTGCTGAGGCTCTGGCACCTCGCGGTGGGACTAAATGGGCTAAGAAGCGTATCTAACTATGGAGCCATCCGTGTGACGCATGAGCCACCGAGTGCAATGAAAGGCAGGCTCGTGGCTGAAGCCTTTTTCCCAGGCCAGCCTCCTCCGCTCCCAGCTGTGCTGGGCAGGACCCTCTTTGCAGCGACGGGACCGCTGCGTCTGCAGCTCCGTGTCATCGCTGGCTATGCCTGCCCGGATTCAATAGCAGCCATTGTCCCGGGGAAAGGTCACCCAAGCCAGGCACGCAGACGGCAGCGAGCGTGGAGGCTGCTGCTGGAACAACTGATCACGGGGAAGGGAAGCGGGGGCAAAGGGCAGAGGGGACGGAGGGGATGGAAGGGGCAAGGACGTCGGAGGAGGTCTGGGTTGCCTCCTGCTTGGGGGAGGTTTTGGGTCCATACGTAGGGAGGAATCGGACAATTTCCACAGGGTTAAGCTTGTGTTTGTGTGGGCAGTACATGGACCCTTGTTGGGAAACGTCTAACACCAGAAAGCTCAAGGCTTTCCTAGGCAATCTGCTTTTCCCATAACTGGCTGCGCTTTTCTTTTCTTCCCATCTTGAGCACAGCGCTTGCAGGGCTTTAATGGCTTTAGCACCACACCTACAACAGACATCATCTAGTCTCCTCTTACACGTCTCAGTCCCCAGACAAGTGCTGTGATTTAGTATGTCTGACCTTGTGCTGTGTGACATAACGAAGGAATGTCCTCTGCACGGGATCCCATCGCCTTTGTTGTCCCGACGAGGTGCTGTGTACTCAGTGCTGGGGATTTTTATGCCTGTTCAGTGAGACTTTCTCTCCCCAGCCTGTTAGCATTGGGTCATTTTGTGCTTCTTACTGAAGCTTCACAAAGAAGCGGGGCTGGAGCCATCCTGGCAGTCATTTTCTTTCCCCTCATCCCCTCTCTCTGGAAGACACACTGGAATTTCACTAACAAATATTCCTCCAATTTCACGATCAGATGTCTGGGCCGTGAGTCCCACCCTGGTTTCTGTAACACGCCTTCTACCAGCCCAGGGTGGGCGTCTGCCTCCACCAATTCCTGCCTGCGAGGATATCCATGAAACCACTCACAAAGTCAAAGCAATTGCCAGCATTTTTTCCTAATCTGTTCATAGTTCTGTAGGGCTTTAGTCAATGCTCGGGAACCATATGCCATTGGGTGATCATCTTGCATTTGAACAGCTGCTAATCTCTGCAAATTTACATTCACTGGGGTTTTTAGCCTCCTTGCTAATCTCAGGGCATTTAGTTTTGGGGTTTCTATAACAAGTATTTTTTAATTTTCGAAAGCAGTTCTCTTCTCATTATCAGAGGGATCACCCTGGGACAATCATTCTCCAGGGAGAATAGAATGGAGATAAATTAGAGATGCATTTAATTTTAATTCATTTAACATGCCCAGGATGAGCTGGAGGGTGGGCAGGGCGGCTGGGGAGGAAGAAAAGTGAGAGCAGTTTGCCCCTGGGTACCTGTTGAGAGAGGCCTGGCTCATTACATTATGAGACATCCTCATTTAGGAAAGATCACAGACCTGGGTTTTGCCCCAGACCCTGTGGAACCTCGCTGTGCCCCTGGATATGTCTGCAAATCTCCAGGAGGCTCCTCCGTTTTGGGATCCTTCTTCCCAAACTACCGCCTCCCAGCCTTCTCCCTGTCCTTCCTCTGCCGGGCAGGGACTAAAGGGGTGAAGGCAGGGCTACTTTTCCAAACTCTGCCTGCAAAAGGAGGTCCACCAAAGCATGCTGCCAGCAGGAGACCCCGGGAGAGCAGACTGTGCAGCACTGCTCGCACCAAGCCGGTGAAGCCTCCAGAGCCTGACTTCCCCTGACTGAACCTGCTTGAACCTGCCCTTGCGTTCTGCCAGGCTTCTGTACGTTGGCACCGGCTCCTCTTCAACGAAAAAATAAGGGGACTTTCCCAGGCATCCTACTTTAGTGGTACCAAAATGAGACAGCTCTGAGAACGGACTGTTCTCAGCCACGAATATCCCTCTGTCTTTGCCAGGCTTGACTCTGCAAGGAGCGTTGGTGGCTGCTGCTATTTGGGTCAGAGTTCCTCTCTTTGACCGATTTCTTCTTCAGAGTCCGGTTATGATTTCTGATAATAATAAATTCCAGTCAATTTTATTCCAAATCAGCACGTCAGCCACAGGCATTTCTAAATTCTCAAGACCTTCAGAGACATGCTTATGTGAGAGACCTCAGTTACCGAGAGAAGGGTCCTTGCAACCTCCAGCATGAGAAAAGAGAGTGGAAATATTTGCACTTTCTTGGACTTTGGCGCTACAAAGATTTTGTCCCCCATCCCCGTGCTGAACAGACCCTTTTATTTTGATCGCCTTACGACCACTTCTTCAGAGGTTTGTCTGTGCTACCTAAAATCCCCAAAGCACTATCAGAAAAGGACTGAGCAGCAAAATTAAGTATTTTCTTCAATATATCCATAATCCTGGGATCCTGTTGCCAAAATGAAGTTGCTTAGAGCCATTTGAGATGTCTTAGGGTATCTGAGACACATGAAGGGGGCTGACAGATCTGCCACGGGACTTACTGGAGACCAGCACCCGTCTGGAGCAGCAGCTGGAGGCCAGGCAGGATACGCTACTGCATCTAAAATGAAACTGGATACCAATATTTGGGCAACTGCATCAAACTCACAGCTAAGTGAGTTGCGAGTGCATCCCCAGCTTAAGCAAAACAACCTCAGCATGAATAAAAATCCAAAAGCTGAATAAATGTGGCACTACCAAGCCTTGCAAGCACCCTGTCTTCTCTGCCAAATCAAATGCGGTTCTTGCACTAACACTGAATCGAGCTGCTTGTCAGTTCTGCCACAAAATAATTTCATCCCTGCTCAGGCTGGCCATCTGTTCACTCTTTGGATTCACATGATTTTATGCTGTAGCTCTGTAACCTGATGATCAATAGCTTCGCCATTTCTGGCAGCTGGCGTGCTGCGTAAAATCTTTCCCAAGTGCTCTTCTTACATGGATGGGTGGAAGGAGCCTTGAGATTTCCTGATGATGTTGACCAGCAGTTTCCTCCTGCTGCCGCCAGAATGGAGCACGGGTCTCCGCCATCTCTGCCTCTCCCGCATGCGGTGGCACAGACTATTTCAGCTCTTCTGCCTGCCCTTGAGGACCTCGCTGCTATAGGGGCATCTAACCACCTGCGACTACCTCCTCCCATCCTCAGCCAGCGAGCTCGACCTCTGCTTCTGCTGGAGATTTAATTGACTTTGGTCACTGTGTAAGCGTGCTGCGACTCACTGCAGGGCTGATAAGAGCCTGAGTTTTATTTCTTGGCCTCAATTACATGACGCTGATCAAGGTTGCGGTGAGTTATATCACCGTCACATGGCTGGGGCCACCGTGCACTGCCTGTGCTGGCTACCCAGCTGAGCGTGTGCTGGGACTGGCACGAAACAGTGGTACCGAAAGCAAAGCAAACGTTTCTCTATCCCCTGGGGGATCTCCGGTGTGTTTGACGAGGGGTGCAAAACCCAAGGGAGCTGTGGTGGGTGCTCAGGTGAGGGCAGAGGTGCAGGCGTGACGGGGAGCACGTGCTTAGGGGTGCCTGGGGAGCTGCGGGGCAGGGAGCGCTGTGGCCGGGAGCTCCCATCGCATCCCCATGCGGCCGGGGGTAGGGGAGGAGAGGCCCCCTGAGGAACAACAGAGCATTGAGCTGCTGTATCTCTCCGGGGCGAGGGAAGCGGAAAGGCGATAAGAGCCCTCTCGGATGAGGAATTCCTTCTCACTTTCCCCTTTCTGTTTGCCTTTCATCAGAGATAACATGAGTCTCGGGCAGCTTACTGGGACACCGAACTGCCAGCACGAGAAGGGACAGCCGCAGACACCCCTGCGTCCGCCCCCGGGGGCACGCGCCCATGCCTGCCAGCCTCTCCAGTGGGCTCCCACTGGAGCAGCCTGACCACGGCCTCCACTTCTTTCCCCCCTGTCTGACCAGTGTCCTCAGGTCCCCTTGCGTGACGCCCCATCGATTACTATCAGGAGCTGTAACCTGAGGAGCAAATAGGAAAAGAGGAGTGAATTATGGGCAGTAAAGCCAAGGCTGATAAAGATGGCAGAATATTTGGGTAACATTTCATTGCAGCACTACCTACCTGGGAGGAACATCTGAACGCCTGCCCACACTGTCTCCAGCCTGGGCTATGCACACTGTTGAGAAAGTCAGTCCCTCCTGGCTCTCAACGTCCTTGAGACGTCTAGCTGCATTGTGTGATGGTGGTCTTTCCAACTAGCACCCCACAGAGGCTCCTGCAATCTTCGCCTGGTTAGGCCACGTTCTTAATTCTCGGAGGCCCTGAATCCATCTCCTGCCTCCACAGATGTGGTGGGTTTTAAATGAGCAGAGCTCTGGGAAGAAAGGCCCAAAGGAGCAGTCCTACCAAACCACGAGTCCTTTCTGTAACTACCTGAACCATCTCCAGAAGAAGCAGCTGATTTCCAGCTGCCTTTGCTAAATCCAAAGATGACTACTGTGACTGCTTAGTGCAATCCCCTTTTCCCCTGCCCTGCATGACACAGTCCAGAAAATCTTGCTTGCCAAGCCTTTCCGCCAGCCCATGTTATTGTGGCTGACCTATCCTAGCGATGTGGCACAATGAGGTGCAAGCACGTTATGGGGTCAGTGGCAGCTCTGTGGGAGACGGGAAGAAGACAGAAAAGTTGCAAGCGGTCGGACCCGGTGAGGCTCAGCCTGTTGCCAATTTTCTCAAGAGAGGCTCAGCTGCACAGCGCTCGGGAATCCCAGAGCATGACTAGGCTTGCTGGTTGCCTCCTCAGCAGATGTGACTGACGAACAGTTTGGCTGGAGAATTGGGCTGTGGTGGTGCCCCAGTTCCACACCTTTCTGCCTACGCCCCCTTGCCAACAGTGGGGAGATTGGCCATTTGCTCTGGCAGTTCAAGAGGAATAACCTGCCAACTCTTCAAGGTGGGCACAGTCACCCAGGCCAGGGTCTACCCATTAGTGTGAAGAAGCAAATGAGAGAAAAAACAAGGAGAAAAGGCTGGATGATGGAGCAAGAAGGCCAAAGCACGGAGCTGGTGTTTTATCCTTGGCCTGGGCACAAACCCTTGGAGTGAGAGAAGGATCCTTGCTCTGTCCAGAGCAGGATCTGGGAATGTTCCCTTGGTGCTGGAAAAGACCAGGCCAGGGTCTACCCATTAGTGTGAAGAAGCAAATGAGAGAAAAAACAAGGAGAAAAGGCTGGATGATGGAGCAAGAAGGCCAAAGCACGGAGCTGGTGTTTTATCCTTGGCCTGGGCACAAACCCTTGGAGTGAGAGAATGATCCTTGCTCTGTCCAGAGCAGGATCTGGGAATGTTCCCTTGGTGCTGGAAAAGACCACAGCTGGAATTCAGTCCTTTTAGGCAGGGACTGTTGAGTACAGCGTCCAGTGAGATGACTCGGAGATTTCTCTGTCCCTTGGGGTCATCAGCCCGTGCCACTCAGCAATGGGCAGTGCCCTGTCCTCTGTGGTGCTGCGGCTGGGACACACATACCGGGATGCCCAGGGGCGGGCTGCTGGTCCCTCAGCCATCCCGGCCTCTGATTCATTCTTGCTGTTTGTTGCCGGTCCTTGCCAAAGGGAAGGCTGAGAAGAGCGCGGGAAGAGGGGGTGACTCATCCTCGAAGCCCAGGTGGCCGTCCTAGCCAAGGGACACCTGAGGGCTTCCGG
>NW_009227509.1:0-4030 GCF_000690835.1 Fulmarus glacialis | reverse complement strand
GAAGGGCAAACGTTCCCAGAGGAGCCGTGAGGAATAACCGCAGGAGAACAAGGGTTTCCCTGCCGCATTGTGTGCCTCTGCATCTGGGAATCTCATCAAGCCCACGCGGCAGAGTGAGCTCATAGCCAGGGTGGGAAGGCAAACCCACAGTCTTTGTCCGCCCTGAAGTCCCCTACAGCCATTGCTTTGGCTCCCTGTTGTGCTGCCGATGCCGGTAGCTGAGTTACTACCTCCTCGTCCCACCACAAATGGTGCCACGGCATTGCCCCAACCCACTCGTGGTGGGACGAGGGGGTAGGATGGTCCTCAGCAAGCATGCTCTTCAACGGCATCAGAGTCACTTCCCTGCCACAGCACACCCCTGTGCCAACACCTCCAGAGACCAAATGCTCAGGGCAAAGGGGGGAGACAGACCATTTGGGAGAGCAGCAAGGAGGGAGAAGGGAGAAGGTATGGATGAGGGCAGTGGAGATGATGGTGCAGACGAGGGAAGCTGGAGCCTGCCAGGGAAAACTTGGGGCTGGATTTTGGAGAAGTAGGTGAGATGGAGGTGGAACTGCTGTTAATGAATACTGTATGCGACCTGGCAATTGAGATAGATCGTACAGCGAGATTAGAGGTCATGGAAAGTGTATTACAAGCCCTGCATTGCTTTTATTCACTGGAGACTGTTGGAAAAACAAGCAGGAAGGCAGCACAATGGGTCCCCCAGCTACGGACATCTCAGCACACATTTGAAAGACAATGGAGAAAACGATTAACTCCAAGAGTCCTCTATCCTGTCTCCAGTAAGATGCATGCCTTGTTTTGCCTGGCTAGGAACTAGGGATCAAATGGACAATGCCAATTAAAAAAAAAAAATCTCTTAGAAATTTCTTCAGGGGAAAAAGGGGGTGGGCAGAGGGGAAGAATGACGCAGCCGCTGGGATTAAGCGCAGCCTGAGTAAGCTGGGCCTTCAGCAGATGTTGACTTGCAAGGGAAAGCAGGTTTGCACATAACCTGGCCTGTTGCTGTTGGGATCCCTCGGTTCCAGACAAGGGGTGCTTTGTTTTGAGGACGTGGTCTGGCTTCTGGTTCCCACAATCCCCAGGTGCTGATGACCAGCCAGGCCTGCAGAGGTGTCCCACCTGGCCACTGAGAGCTGCAATCCACGGCTTGATCTGCAAACACCATGTCTCCATCCCAGCAGAGGGGAGGGCTAGAAAGCCAAGCGCTGCGGAGGAGAGGGCACTTAAAGGGAGCGAGGGCTGCAGGAGCTCAGAAGCCTGACCCCCGCAGAGCCGCAGCCAGCTGGCCGCGCTGAGGGGCCGTGTCTCATCTGTCCCCCCGCAGATGGGAGGGCAGCCGGTGGGGTCAGGTGCTGGGGAGCAGCAAGGAGGGTGCTGGGGACCTGCAGCCCCTCCTCTTGCTCTGGCACTTGGCCTTGGCTGTAAGGACAAGGTCAGGAGCATCCTTGCTTAGGTCTCTCCAAAGGTCTCTCCAGGAGTGAAATTTGTCACCTGTCTTAATTAAATACATTATCTAATTAAATTGTTCTTCCATTGGTATTCCTCTTTCTGGTAACAGATGGTGGCTTTCTTTCCCAGGAACCGGGAAAGCTGTGCATCTCTCCTTGTGTTCTGCCACATCCCCACTCATGACCACATCCCCCCCTCTTCGGATAACTATTGGCAGTTCACTGAGGATTTTAAAGTTCAGACAGTCACATTTGTCCGTCGGGTGACTGGAGGGACCCTGAGGGCCTGTACCACCTTCCCTGCACAAGGTGACCTGAGTCCTTCAGCCGTGACTTGTCTGCGAGACAGGGACGGGCCAAGAAGCATGAGCGCTTCCCCTTCTGATCTCCGCGCTGGCAGGGCTTCCCTGTCCCTGGGAAACCCTGGGGTTCACAGCTGACTTGAGCAATGGCAAACTCCTGCTCAGATGGGCCGTGGAATTAGACAGGTTAATGTGCTTGTAAGGTCCCTCAAAGACGAGAAAGGCCTGGCATGGTGTTCAAGCTGGCCTCTTGCTTCTCCTGCTGCCGCAACACCAGCCTGTTTGCTCTTCCAAGCCTCCCAAAGCCCATCGCCTTGTCCCCATGGCCTCTCCTGGGTCAGCAATCTTGCCCTTCTGCCACTACACTGCTCCCTGCTCAGTCCTGACCCACATGTATCCTGTTTGCCTGGGCTTGGAAAGTTTCAATCACCAGTTCTTGTGTCAAAACAAAAAATAGGGGGCAGGGGGAAACAAGCGCTGTAGGCGGAGGAAGGCTAGGAGAAACGGTGGGAGGTGGGAAGAGGTGTGGGGCAACCCCTCCTGGGAACACCTGCTGCAAACGACTCCCTCACCACCGCTCTCCATGGAGCCCCAGGGAGGTACCGTCACATCTTGGCTCTGGAGGAGAGGGGATATCCTTAACATCACTTCTTAAGGTATTTTGGCCAAGCATCCGGTCCCCTCTTCCTCTCCCTGAGTTCCTGTCCTCTGCAATGAGTGGTGACCTCAGCTCGTTCAACGTGTTTTTGAATTCAGAGATATGAGACCTCCCCATGGTCCCTTCTGGGCCAGTGGGCTACTTGGTTCATTTCCTAAGTCTAGAAATAACCTGTTATTTCAGAAGATCCTTCCCAATCTTGAAATTAGCCTCCTCGAGAGTGCTATGTTTGCTGCTTTGACTCAAATACCCCCTTCCTCCTCCTGCCCCAGCCTGGAAGCGTCTCAGCCCCTAAATTAACCACAGGTTGATGGGGTGGATGGGTTTGCTATGAGGTTGCAAAGAACTGGAGAGTCTCCAGTTGAACAGGTCTTCCCTGGAGGAAAACAAAGCTTTACACAGGGTGGGGAGGTTTTGCCACTCCCTACCTTCTCAGTTTTTCCTGGTGCACCTCAGCAATCCATTTCCATTGCCCTCTATCCCTCAAGTTTGCATTTGGGGGTCCCTGTCCCTGGAGGTACTCTGAGCATCTAGTCTCTTCCCAGCACGGACCCTGAAAGAGAAGCCTTCCCTGATCGGAAAACATCCCTGCTCTAATCTCCATTCAGCACACGCCATTGCCGATCTCCCCTTCCTCTGCAAGCCCTTCCACATTTCCCTTCCCAGCCCTGCTCCTGGCCACATGTGATGGCCCCAGGTCTCTTCTGCAGCAAAATGTGCCTCCATCCCTGGCTCCGAGACACACCAGCCCCTGACTGTATCCTTCTCCCTGGGAGCACCTTAGCTTTGTGATTGTCAGCCCTCCTGTCCTCAGCACCCTCACCCCCCTCCACCACCTGCCCCAGGAAGCGCTGTTCAATATGAAGAGCAGGATCCTGCTTCCAGATCAGCATTTATCTCATGCCGGGCTCCATCCTGCAGTATTCAACACATGTCCTTAAACCTTTTGTATTCTGCATAAACATCTTTGCCCAGATCTTCTAAAGGGCCGGGCAAGAGAAGAAGCAATAGTCTACAAAGAGCATGAAACCTTTGCGTCATGGTCTTACCCACTCATCCTTCACGGATGCCGAGAAATCCGGCTGTGCGACACTGCGTGAGGCAGGGGCTGCACAGGGAGCAAACCGAGATATGTAGGGTCTGAATGTGCTGCGAAAGGCCAACATGTGTCAGTGATAGATGCAAAGCCCCTGTTTCCTTCTTCCTGAGTCCCCAATTTCCCAGTTGGGTCCCACAGAGCATCCCACAAGTCACCCTGCACCTGCAGCATCCTCCCCGTAACTGGAAGCCCACAAACCACCCCACTCGCCATGGCTTTCCCTGCCTTCCTGGGTCGGCAGAGCCCTGTGGCCATGCCCTGCCTGCCAGGCAGAGCCGGGCTCCTGGATCCATGTACATGGAATGAACAGGAGGAAGAGCAGGTGCGGATAAATTTGGAGCGTAAGGAGGCGGAAGAGGACTCGCAACCTGGTGGAAACCAGCTGCCAGTGCCGGGGTGGCTCAGAGGAGAGGCAGCAGCAGCAGCACCGCGAAGGGCAAGATTGCAGGAGCTGGGGGGAGGCTCAAACGAGGAAGGGGGGTGAAGCTGGTGAAAAGCATCCGGAGATGTAAGT
>NW_009227508.1:26790-37989 GCF_000690835.1 Fulmarus glacialis | reverse complement strand
TTAATGATTCTATGATTCTATGATTCAGAGGTGCTTGATTTGGGGCACAGGGAAGAGACAGCAGAGGTGCTGCGTCAGGAGATTTCTTGCTGCATCCGATGGATACTGAACCTTCTGTTTGCGGGTTCATCTCAGAGAGGCTTCCCTTCGAGCAAGAAAATGAGACATGCTGTGGTATTGTCTCTCCAAGCCAGCTGAAAGACTGTGCATGGGTTTTATAATCAGAATGATTGTTTTATAATCATTAATAATCATTATAATCATTATTATTTTATAATCATTAATAGCAAGAATGGAGGGATTAGCAAAGGAAAGGAAATTCCTTGCAAATGAGATTAATAACATCAACTCAAAATAAGAATTCCTGCACTCCAGTTCAAAGCTTGTGGCTCATTCTTTGGGTGTATTAATCTGGTTAATGTAAAGCAGACTTCTGTTTAGAAAAGTATGAGCCAAAAGCCAAAGTTTTGGTGCTTATATTGTTATCCTTCATTTGGGGTTTAGGTCTTTTTTCTGGTGCTGGAATCATGCTACTTGCTCTTTTGCTGATTGTTTTAGGTTCTTTACTGGTCTTACTCCAGATCCTATTTTGAGGTTTTTGCATGATCTAAACAAACAAACGAGTGATGTAAGACTGCTTCCTCTCAGAAGTCCAAACTAGGGTAGGATGCATGGCTCTATTGGACAAATCTCACAATGGTCAAACTGCCATTTTTCTGTAGAGAAGCAATGATAATTCACAGTAGCACAAGGCTCATCTCTGAAAGTCTCCCAGGTGCACAACGTTAGGGTATAAGGCAAAATTGCTCCAGTCACCCCCTTACCTATACTGAGGAGAGGTACACCTCTGCTCCACTAGTGGTTATTCGATTCCAGTGGATTTTTACTAGCCTGAAAGAAATTTTAATTTCTGCGGCCATCACTTAGACAGTTGCGTGATCACCTCCTAGCACTCCCTGATCTTGGCAGTGTTGCAAGGACCATACTTTCAACAGACAAACTGTTCTTAAATAGTTTTCCTGACCGTATTAGGCACAAACAGTATTTGCTTCTATATTGGGCTTGCTAACCCTTGTTGAAAGTCCTGCATGATTTCATCTGGATGTGACCAGCAGAGTTGCACAAGGACTTTAAAGGACTCCACAGAAAGCACTTGACAGGATTGGATATCTGATTTTTCAAAACCGCCCCGTGATATGGTAGAGGGGGAAACGCTTCACAGATTTCAACTACCTGCATGCTGCATCCTCCTCCGCTCCTCCCAGGGCTCACCTTGTGTGTCAGAAAGCAGAGCCCACAACCCCTGCAGGCTTGCTAACTCTGTTCACATGCTCTCCAGACCTACGCTTTCTTTGCCAAGGCCATGGGAAAGCAGGGCGAGATGAAGCAGAAAAGGCAAAGATATCAAAATAAAGCCAAATCCTATTGAAATCAATGTCCATCCTTAATTACAGGGATCGTAAGAATTCTCTAGTTGTGAAAACAGAGAACGGGACCCTGCCCTAGTGCAAGGTGGTGCAGTGTTGGAGAGTGCAGCCAAACTGTGTTGACTCACCACGTCGGTGGGGAACCTGGTCTAGGACAGGGACTGGGAACCGAACCCCAGGCAGAGGGAGAAGCGGAGGCAACCCAGCGAGGGCTCCCACAGACAGAGCAGTTCCTAAACTGGAGTCAGACAGATATCTGAGAGGAATTTCCTTCACTAGACTAAAGCAGATCCGTGAACGGATGAGAGGTGACAGACACGAGCAGCAGCAAGGGCAATCCCTATCAGGTATAAGGAGAAAATGCTTCACGATGGCTGGGGTCAAACGTGGGAAGAGGGGCCCAGGGAGGCTGTGGAATCTCCACCCATGGAGAGGCTACTGGACAGGATAAGGCCCGAGCAGCTCAGCCTGACTTTGACGGTAGCCCCTCTCTGAGCACAGGGCTTGACTGGATGACCCCCAAAGACCCCTTCGGCTAAATTTTTCCCTGATTCCAGCCAAATATTTCCTGAATCCATGTCAAGCTCACAGAAAAATTTTGGTTAACATTTGGTTAATATTTTTCAACATGCTCACTTTTTTTTTTTAATTGGAAATATTTTTTTGTTTAAAACATATTTCATTTGATTACAAAAAGCCTGATAATGAATGAAATATTTAATTTTTGGTCAAGAAAAACATTCTGTTCAATCCCACAAGACTTTTGATGGATCTTTTCTCATCTGCTGAAAAATAGAGTACCTTTGGTTTTGATTAATCCAAAATACACTTTTAATACTCTACAGCGCAGGGGAGTTGAAGGAAGGCTAGGTGCATAGCTTACCTGTAATATTTGCTCCTACAAACAGCCCTTCTGGAAAAGAAACTGAAGAGAGAAGTATTTTGCCCAAAGCTTTATGTTGCACTGTGTCAGATTCATTGGGCTTCCTTGAATTATTCTTTAACAGGATTTTGAACTGTTTGCAGGTGTACCTGCACATACGCACCACCAACACCCTTCACGCAGCCAAAATAATTTATGCTGGCTTCCTGTGCGCGGCTGGTAAAGGACTAAATCCAAGTCACCTGCTGGGTAAAGAAAACTAAATGCAAACAACCTGACAAACGCAAAAATTATGGCAGGGCGTTGGAGAGAAGCAAGATTAGCACGGCCATCAACCCCTTTCGGGAGCATGCCATAAAGAAACGCTGAGTACTCACATCCCCCGTCGCTAAGACAAAGGGCAGCGCAGGCAGGGGTGCAGGCAGGACATACTAACGAGGGCAGTAATGACCAGGGAGCTGCCGGCTGCGAACTGAGCCATGGATTATGCCGACAGCATGGGAGTTTTCCCTGTCCCTCTCTTCCTTTTCAAGATTGATTTTCTTCTGATCGTTCAATTGTTGTTCATACTACAGCATCAATGTTTCCCCCGCCGACTTACAATTGATCAGGGCATACGCTCCCTCCTAACCCAGTGTTTTCTTTCTCCTCGGCATCCAACCTTTATCTTTGCGTAATGGAAGAGAAATACCCGAAAAATTTACCCGGGGTTTTGTTAATCTTGTTTGCTTGTTTTGCTTTCTCCTCCGGCAACAAAAGAGTTGTCAAAAGTAATGTTTATAATAATTTAACGGATTATTTGCTTATTAGATATTAATCATTCTGCTGCAGCCGGGGTCCATGCTGGTGCTCCTCTACTAGAACAGCGATTCTGATCTCAATTAGATTATGTCTCTCTCCTTTACCTCCCCATAAATCATTCCGGCAAACTGAAATTAACAGCTACTGGAGCGCATTAATAATCTGCCTCACACATTGGAAAATGCATTAGCCGGAACCCTCCCATCACTCTGACTGTTAAGCACATCATTTTGTTTATGAAATATAAACATTTCATGGAAGAGCTCTCCCACATTTCTCTGGGCCTTGTGACAGCTAAAATGATTGCCCACAATTGCCAGTCAGTCAAGCGCCCAAATAAAGTTTGTTTAAAGCCATGGCTCTGTGACTGCCCTATTTTCTCAGGCATTAAAAAACCCACGTTTAAACTAAAATTCCTCTTTATCTGGGGAGAAAGGAAAAAGAATAGCTGTGTATGTGTCGGAGTTGTACGGAGACAGATGTACAGTTTGCAAAGACTCTGGGGTTTCAATATTTGGTTTTGCTTCACGTAGGAGGAAGTGCTGCCAAATTCTTTGCAAAATAAAGCTCCAGAATAATTATTTTATTTTGATCTAATAAAAATGTTTCATTTCTGACAAACTGACATTTTGATCAGCACGCTGAATAACGTTCCAACTTGCATTTTAAAAGCTCAGTATCATATTATAAAGCATGTTAAAATAAAATAAAAAAACTCAAGAGTTTCATTTCAAAATAAAATATGAAAATACAGCACGTGAAGAACATCGCAGCGGCACGTTACGAAAACACTGGGCTTTCTGGTGGTTTTCTTGCAAAGCAAAAATCAGCCAATAATTAAATTGCTTCCAAGCCTGCTAGCTGCACTGCTCAGCAGCAACACTTCCACTGCAGTGCCTCTTCCATCCAGCTCCAATTCTCAGGTTTGCCACCAGCTGGGAGTTTGGGATTTTATATCTCTCTTACATGTGCATCTGGCACCTCAGGAACACAAGCAGACCCACAGTGATGGCATTTCTTCCTTTCTGGGAAGTGGTAAGTCCAAGCCTTTTTCAGATCGTAGATTGTTTTCATTTGATCTTGGATGAGTTTGCCCATCAATACAGTATCTTGAATATATTGATAATGGCACTACCTTAACCCAAAAGGTTTGATGCTCAGCTACTGTGAGGGTGAAGACCATACAGACTAAATTAAGCAGTAAAAAGCAGAGAACGTACCATTGAAATACAACATTAAGTCTTACAGGGGCTTTAAATTGGTATATGTAGTTTACAAGGAATTTATGTCCATCTACTTGCAACAACACCATCAGGATAGCACCTGCTGTATAAATGAAGACTTCACGCCTGACTTTACCTAGCAGTCAGATATATTACTTGAAGATAAGCAAACTAATGGTACTGGCACCACCTTCACTTCCACCTTTGCCAAACTCTTGATCTGAAAATGAGCATTAACACTGTAATTAAAACTCTGTATTAAAATAGTTAGGCACCTGTGACCACCTTTACTGGCTGGGAGGACTGTTGTCCTCTCTATATTCTCTCATCTGTATCCGGGGAAGAAGTATTCAAGGCTCAGACTGAGCAAGCTTCTTGAAACGCGTGCCTGCTCTAAGCTTGGGCTTCTGGGAGCGTGACGCCCTCCCAAAAGCCAGGCACGTGCTCACGCCCTTTGCTGAATCAGAGCTCATGTGAGTGCAGCTGCTCAGGTATTGGTATGAAAACCGAGTTTGTGGCTGTAAATTCCTGGGGGTACAGGTCGGGTTGTTCTTGCCGGGCTGCGGTCGTCTGTGCACTGATAAACAATAAATAATTGTAATGAATGGCAGTATTTTTTAAATACAGGAATGAGCCCATTTAAGATTTAGCTGAGTTTTGTTTATTATTCTCAAAATGCATTCGCAGCATATAGAGTAATGTCTCCAGAGGGCTGTTCTGCCATGGAATATTATGCGACTCTCTATCAATAAATGACACAGCTTTTTACATGTTTTAAGTAAAAGAAATAATTGCTGCTCCTTGTGGAGTTAGGCAATTAATTGCCTAATTATTTTGTTAAGTGTCACTACTAAAAGAAAAACATTACTGGAGCTTTATGGGCAAATTCTCATCTGAACTGAGGGTGAAATTCTGGGAAAGAGCATATATGCTGTATATCTGCACCATACCGAAGTACTAAACTCGTAATAAAAATGTCTTTGACTTGGGGAAAACCAAATTTGTTTCTTTATCAGTAGCTCGGTCTAATTTTTCCATACTTATATTTTTGCTGCCTCATCATTTCTGATCTCTCCCAGGCTTGCCCCGTGATGCTGACATGCATCTCGGCAGAGCCAGCCTAGGAGAAAGGCAATGGTGACTTCTGCCGCTCGCAGCGTGCATTGAGCTTTTGTGAAGCACGGGGCCTTGGAGCCCCACCGCCATGTGCACACACTGTAAAACGTGTTGTGATGAGGAGCAGGAGTTGTAGCACCAGCAAGGTAAATAAGCATATGACATCCTTCTTAGCACAGATTTAATGCTGGAAGCCAGAATTTGGGGTGCTCGATACCTCAGGGCAAGTCAGAGTACTGCTATCACCTATTCACTCCCTGTAGCGATGCTATCTCACAGATCTCTCCCAAGTTACCAAACTTCCTATCATTAGGGGTAAAAATGAAGGCATGGTCTGATCCCTTGAGATTGCTGCCAGCGATGGCAGTAGGGGCCGGTCAGCCTCCAGGCACCTAACTGCAATTGCAAGCCCAAACTACAAACTCCTGTTTCCAGTGTGGCTGTCGTTTTTTCAGAAAGCACAAGTGACCCTGCTCGCCCAACAAAAAAGGCTGGGATGAAGAAAAACAGAGAGGAATAATGCTACCTTGACTTAAAGTTCGAGTCCCAGAGTAGCAATCCGTGCCCCTCAATGGCAGTACAAACCCATCTGGACAGGCCCCGACTGGCCCTGCCTGGGGCAGGAGCCTGGGCAAGGACCTCTGACATTCCTGTCCACATGCCTCCTCCTGCGGCAGGATTTTTCAATTGCTGCGAGAAGGGATCCCAGATGCTTTTGCCCCCTTTGTCAGAAATCACAGTGTCACTTTGCATGGCCAGAGCGGTAGGCATCTCCCCATCTGCTGTGGATGGCAGAGACAAGGGCCCTGGATTAAGAGGACCATGCCCACAACCCACGGCTGTTGTTTGTCCACTGATGCCTGCGGCTACATGCAAAATGTCTCCAAGGAATCCAAGAGGTTCATCTCCCGAGCAAGAACGGGGAAAAGGAAAGCAGGGCTGAGAGAAATAGGGATGCCTGCAAAGCTTTCCTGCAGCCCTCCTGTGAGAGCCCCTGCAGCACCAACAGGAATTTCACACCTCACCTACAGACCCCATCAAAACCAACTTTCCCTGTGGGCGCGCTTCGGGCTGGAAGAGGCAGCCGGGCCCATGAACCCAGCCTGCAGTTATCGAGGGGGCTATGGAGGACTCTGTCATATAATTATCTTCATAAACCCATCAAGCTTCATCTTAAAGCTGGCCAGGGCTCAGTTCCTTCTTTTCCTATTAGAAGGCTCTTCCAGAGTCTCGTTCCTCTGCTGGTTAGAAATAATGTAATTGCTTAAATTTATTCACGGTCGGTTCAAAGCCATTTGTTCCTCTGCCAACATTGTTCTTTAGCTCAAAAAGCTTCTCTGTTGCGCAACGGGCAGCAAATTTCAGTGTCTCTGAACCCAACGTTTGGGATGCATAAGGATTAGGCAGGGGCCAAACTGCAGCAGATTCAGAGGTTTCGGAAACAGACAGATCTGGTTTGCTGTATTATTACGACTGTTAGCCCACGTTACCAGATGCTGCCTTATAACTTGACTAAAGATGGCTTAGCTCTATTTCCTAAAAGCCTCCAAGGAAACAAGTTTCACTGAAATTCTGGGGGAAATTTTAAGTTCAACGTTAGTGCAACAAGAGACAATTTAGTCTAACAAGTCCATTGCTTAGCCTCAGGAGGAGTGCTGGGGAAAGGCCACTACCGTTTGTAGCATTTCATCTGAAGCCCCACACTTTAAACAACAAAATGTGGTTAGACATCAGATGTCAGTGCTTTATTCCATCTCCACCTACACTGAAGTAAAATGATTTCTTCCACAGCCTCCTACATGCTGGATGTAAGACAGGCAGAGGCACGGCTTGCCGCAGTCTGTCCCCTCTAATGTCTACTCCCATCTACTCCTTCCTACAGTCAGCTTATAGTTTAACAAGTAGTGCTTGCTTAGTATTTATTTTCCTTCCCCTTCTCTGAGATCTGTAAGAAGCTTTTGAGAAATGGCTGGCACTTGATGTTTATCAATGTTTTTCTCACTATGTAGGAGAAAGTGTGAGGGACATATTTCACGATAAAGTGGGTTTCTAGTTAACAGGACAAAATGAAAGCCAAGCCATAGATCAGCATAATATGTCAAAAGAGAAACGAGTTTGATTTATTGTAAATGATATCCAAGTACAAAAAAAGCACAATGCTAGAAATCAAGATCCTGATTTAGGAAAGTGTTCCAAGATATGCTTAAAAAACAAGCATACACTTAAGTCCTACTGAAGCTAAAGGATATAATAGTTTTCTTCCATTAAAAAGATTACCAAAAAAATCTTTTATTTAGACACTTCTTTGGTGTTGCACCTATCGCTATGCATGTTACGTTAACAGAGACAGTACAGCATTTTATGCCCCTTGTAAAATATTCTGGAAACATCTAGGACAAAATGCAACTTTGCAAATACTTTCTGGGCTGCATTAACATCAGGATAGTAGGAGACGGGTTGTAGGGCTGCGACATGCACAAGGAGCGGGGCTGAAACCCCGGCGTGTAGTCAGGTTTTTATTGCCCAATTTGACCCTGAAAGGTTGAGGAGAGCTTTGTGCCTTCTGAACTGAGCAAACACCGAGGTCACAGAAGAACTGTGGTCATTGTGTTAGTTTTTACAAGGTAAGGGGTTTTTCCCACAGGAAAAATTTTTCCTGGAAGTTTCGCACTTCATCACTGCGCACGTCGTCTTTGTCAACCTGGGTATTTACTGTGGAAAACGCAGAGCACAATCTTCACAAACTGTGTGTTGTATCACTTCAGCTATTTTTCATATCTGCTGGGGGACTGAAGGTGTGGAAGACTTCAGCGAAAGTCTCCAACTAAAGACAACAGCTACCGAGAGCACACAGTAACTTTTAGCCTGCTATTTGTAAACAAATACAATGATAAGCCTATGGACAGCAGCTGTAATTTAAAGGGAGTCTATTACTAACTGCATATACCAAACCAGCTACATCTGCCATAGAAATAAACAGGATCTGACATAACTGGATCAGGATGGGGAATCCATAACAGTTTATCAGCAAACAGCAACATTATTTTAATTTACAATAAGAAGATAACTGAAGTAGGAAATAATTCTTCTAGCTCTACATGGTACCCAAGCTCAGGATGGAGAACATCATTTGGCATTGGATTTCAAGAAACAAAACAAGTTGCAGGCAGCCTTCTCTTGTCAGGCAAGACTCTGAGCTGTGGGGTCATGTTTTCCAGGAGGACATGGTCAGTGGATGAAGGTGAATAGGTAAAAAAGAATGGAAATGACTGACTTAGAGCAGCTTCCCACAGCACAAAAAAAAAATTTTAAAAATCTACAAATCTTTTCACCACCTTTGTGGCAGCAGCAAAGGATGTGATTCACACCCACTAATTTTTCAACTAAGTTGGACCAATATATAGCCATTGACTACTATGTCCCTATCACAGCAGGATCTCCTCCAAGTAATATACCCTCTGCCTTTAACACTGCTTGACAGCCTTGGAGCTGAATAGGATGGGAGAGGCAAAGTTTGCACCAGGCTTAGACTGGCAAGGAAGCATCACACATGGCTGCATCTTCCCCTGCAGCAAGTTAGAGAGAACAGCCCGTATTCACAGTACAGACCAGATGACAGCACCACTGCAGTAATTCACGTATCTATCACTAGTTTCTGGGCTTCATACAATAGAGAGCTACAAAGCAAGATAAAAAAATTCACACCTGCGTCCTCCAAAGTGGATGCTCTCATGTGATGGGACTTGTGTCTGGACCAGGCTTCGCTAGAGAGGTGAATCAAGCAAGGTGTTTGCGCAGAGACATGGCAGGGGCATTTCCCCAGCTGTCAGGGACCTGCACCACCTCCTGCCCAGGTGCTCGGCCAGCCTCTTCCTCTAACTGTGCCCCGCAAAAGAAGTACCATCAAGACCTTCACTGCAGGACGGCTTTAGCAGCGGAACAACTTTGGGAGACCTCTCTAGGACTCTGCGCTTCTTCAGACCTCCTGTCTTACTCCCTCCCCCATGACTGCTCTGATTTATAGGCCTAGTTTGGTCTTGTATGATTTAATAGGATGGATTTTTTTTTTTTTTTAATTTATTGTCAGTGAGTAGGTGTCTCCCAACGTTCAACCAAACAGTTCACGTGCAGCCTGGGGTGGTGAAATAAGCTTGCTAAGCTGGAACCACGCTTTAGCACAGGAGCTCATTTAAAGCAAAGCAAGAAGTCCATATTCCTACAGACATAATTACAATCACTACCACAGTTCTGGCTCGGGAGACCTCCCTGAGACCTGGGAACACAAGAATAGATTTGGGGCTCTCGACTTTGTGCACAGTCGTGGAGGAGACCGGGCAACCCAGGAGCGCCAGGGTTGCACTCGAAGTATTTCCTAATGGAAGGGCAATCAGACATGTCCCATTTAATCTGCAGGCATTATCTGATACCGGACACAGACAACTCTGCCACTGGGCACCGATAAATAACCCGACTTTGGTGTTAGTAGAAGCACTGGTGGTCTAACTGCTATGGAAACTATCAGCCCACCTACGCCTAGGTCCACCAGTGCTTAGCAGGTGCAGCTGCAAAATTTCAATAGTGTTAGGAAACCATAGCTTTGTCACAGGCTGTGTGTGTGTGTGTGTGTGTGTGCAGGCACGGCGAGCCGCGCGGGGAGGTGTGCAATTGCACCAGCAGCTGTTCTCTGTGCCGTCCCGCTACGCTTATTTTAGCTGCCATAAATAAAAACATGAGCAGAACAGCGCCGCGGAAGTATTTACAGAATAATTTTCAATTGCTGACACCGCCAGGCTAAGCACTGAATGCTAAAGTTTATGATGTGTAATGCCTTGGGCTACCACGGCCCCAATTTGGACAAACCTGCCATTAACACCCGTGTGGCAGTTATTTTACTGGGGGTGACAGATTGTGAGGTAGGGAGAGTAATTCAGACTATTACCCAGGTGAAGGCATGAAAGCTCAGTGATATATGAAGACCACTTAAATTCATTGTATCTTGTACATCACATCTTTGATAGATTATAGCTGTGGCATTAAAATGGAAATGGTTTCTCTGAGGCCTGACAGGGGCTGGGGTGACCCATGACCTCCCTCTGAGGAATGTGACTGACCGAATTATCAGTTAAGAGAAAAATCTATGGGGAATAGACTCACAGTGATGGAGAATCCACCATGCATATATATTTTTTTTAACTTTTGCTTTGATTGAAAGCTGCGGTACTCAAGCATCCCCCCCCCTCCTCCTCTCCCTGTCTCCCTGCTTCCCCCAAACCAATCCCAGACTCCTCCGCTCTGATTCCAGATCAGCCGGGCCCCCGATATTGATTGAAAAATTGTTATTAGAGATAGTAGGTCTTCCTGCATGCTGCCTACTGATTTAATTTGGAAAACATTTAATTTTATGAAGCGGTAAATGATAGTGGCACGCTCTCTCGTGTTAGGGAGCAGCTGGCTCTTTAGCTGTTCGCCGTCACTACTCCCAGGTGTCCTCTTTGCAATCATGTGTTCCCTTCCCCTTTGCTTAACAAGTTATTTCAATTTCTAAATGAACGCTGAACAAGAGAAAGACAACATGCAAATTGAGATCCCAGCCGCCATTCACACATGAAAAACTTCCCCTGGAATTCCCTCAACTCTGCCTGTCCCTCCCGCCCTCCCTCTGCATCTGTCAGGAAAAAACAGAGCCCTTGTTCTCAGCAGATTGTTTTTACCAATGACCTGCCACCACCATCTATAATTAATTACATCA